>NC_053028.1:375278342-375515254 GCF_003073215.2 Triticum urartu | reverse complement strand
TATTATAAATATACAATAATGTTATAGAAGGACATGATGGGATTTGATATTATATGTACTAACCCCTCTAATAAAAGGTTTGGTTAAGTTTTTTGTGGATGAAGTGTTCGAAGATCGAGAAGGTATCGATATGAGAAGAATAAAGAGAGGCAAGAGTTCAAGCTTGGGGATGCCCAAGGCACCCCAAGTAAAATATTAAAGGATACTCAAGCATCTAAGCCTGGGATGCCCCGAAAGGCATCCCATCTTTCTTCTTCAACAATTATCAGTATGCCCCGGTTTTTGTTTTGTTCACATGATATGCGTGAATTCTTGGAGCATCATGTGCTTTTTCTTTTTTCTTTTAGTAATACACCATGATGCTACGCAATATGCCTTGGTTGATTTGTAGAATGCTTCATGTGCTTCACTTAAATATTTTGAGTATGGCTTTATTTAATGCTCTATGTGCTTCACTTAAATCTTTTGACTATGGCTTTATATAATGGTGTTTGTGCTTGACTTAGATCTTTTGAGTATGGATTTATAGAATGCTTTATGTGCTTCACTTATATATTTTGAGCTTGGATATTGGTGTCTCTATATTCATTGTAGAATGCTCTATGAACTTCATTTATATCTTTTAGAGTATGAATAAAATTATTATCGAAAGTGTGTGAGGAAGAGTGTCAACTTTATGTAGCAATAATCCCACTATTTGAAGGGTGTTGAAACTTATTGCAATAATTATGAAGGTGGATTTGGAGAGGTCGTGAATTTATTTAGTGACGAGTCCACTACTTTGGAAGAGGTTTCAATTGATTAATATGAGAACAAGGTTGCTATCTATGATGATTATGGTGATGACATGTATGATATAAAGAATAATAAAAACCATGATCCTTGTCATCATGATTTTAATTCTCAAATTGATTATGCCAATTAAGTATCACATGATAGTTATTTATTTTTGAGTTTTCTCCCACTATTATTGATGACAAGGAATTTGCTTATGTGGAGAGTAATAAAAATTGTATGCTTGTGGATCATGGAAAGAATGCTTTTTGTGATAGTTACATTGATTAATTCATTCATGCTGCCACTGAAAATTATTATGAGAGAGCAACATATACTTTTAGGCTTCACAATAATATCAAGTTTCCTCTCTATGTGTTGAATGTTTTGAAGTTATACTTGTTTTCCCTTCCTATGCTAGTTGATTCTTGCTTCAATAAATTGTTTGCTCACAAATCCCTATGCATAGGAAGTGTGTTAGGCTTAAAAGTGCTAGTCATATGTGATGCGGAGTATCCTATGGACATCACCATGTCAAGAGTCCTTTTGGCAAGTGACACGTGCGACATCTACTTCATGCATACAAAGGTGAATCATCTCCTTTACACGTGTCCACTTGTACCCTTCGAGGATGGTATACAACTTGACCCCTCTCTCGTGTGCATACATAGGTGTGAGCGGAGCTACACATTCATCGTGGAGGATTCCAAGTGCAAGAGAACAACTACGCCATCCAAGACAAAAGCCTGGAAGCGGAGAAGGAACCGGCCAAGAAGAAGGCAGCAGCTCCCAGGCGACCCCGTGCGCATGGGCCCCCCAAACCCGTGCCCATGGGCCTCCCAGGCTGGACGGTCCTGAAGACCCCGTGTGCACGGGCATCTACCATGTCCACGGGACACCCGTGTCCATGGGCCTCATAGACCCCGTGTGCACGGGCTACCATGTCAGGTCCCTGGAGACCCCGTGCACATGGGGCCCCCTGAGTGTCGCAGCGGGCTTTGCCCATGTAATCCTCATTTCACCCCTGCTCACCCCTTCATCCCTTGGACCTATATATACTCCTCTCCCTCCTCCTTTTAGACTTAGCTAAGAATAGATCTAGACATTAGATCTTAGCTCATGTACCTCCCCTTGTGGGATTCCTCCTCTTGAGAGAGAGACACTTCATTGGAGTGCAAGGCCTCCTTTGGAGAAGATCCCTAGGGATTCAAGACCCCCTTGAGGGAAGGATCTATCTAGATCACCAAGACCTCATCTCCTTTGGATTTGAGATGAACTTTACCATGTACCCATGTTCCTCTTGTTGTTTATGTACCTTTGTGGATCTTGTGTGGATTTGAGTCTAGTCGATGTGTGATTGGACTTGTTCTTGAGTGTTCTCTTGTGTTTTCCACTTTGTGTTATTCTTGTTCTTTGGGATTTCCCCTCCAGTTCGTGAAAGATCTATCTTAGGGTTCCATCCTACAACATCTTGGTATCATGAGCCATGGCTTCTCATGAAATTGGAGCCCCACTCTTTGTTTTCTAGCCTAATTTTGCTTGTTCTTGCCCAATTTCGAAAATCCCCACAAAAAGAGCCATACCAATTTTTTTGTGATTTGATGTTTCTTGTGTGTTTTTGTTGATTTCAATCCATGGGTCTGGTGTATAGCAAGTAGATCCACCTCCAATTGCATCTCCATACCCCAATTTTTCTTTATCCCTCTCAAATCTGACTTTGGAATCGCGAAATTTCCGCCCACCCCATGCCCACGGGCCCCCGAAAAGTCCCAGGTGACCACGTGTCCATGGCCTTGTACCGTGCGCACGGGACCCCGTGTCCACAGGATTGTACCATGTGCACGCCCCCCTACAAAACAGCCGCGCACGCTTTACGTTTTCGGTCATAACTTCCACTCCCGAACTCCGATTTGGGTGTTCTTTGGCTCATTGAAAATCTAGCAACGTGCCCGAGCTGCTAATCTTGGATTTAACACCATTTGACTCCATAAATATTTGTCCATTTTTGTATCTTTTGCATAGGTCTTTCGCCATAACTTCCGCACCACCACATAAAACTTCCGCAAACCAACCCATTTTGGTTCCTTTGGTATTTTTGGTTGGTTGAGTTGTGATTTGAGTCTCCTAAGGTGTTTCTGCTACTTAGGGATGGTTACATATTCATCCACCACCAGACACTTGTATCGTTCCGTCGACTACATCAACCACGACATCCCGGATCGACGACGACCACCCATCCTTTGAGACCATCTTCAACCATAAGCAAGGCCGGTTACCCCTACTTCATGAAAGGTTAAGTGTGATGAAGGTATCCATTCTGTCATAAAATTTTCCTTCCTTGCCATTACATCTTAATAGCCCCACCATCTTTGCGCATACCTTCATACCTAGTGAGACTAACTATCTAAGTATTGCCGGGCTTCACGAAAACTTGTGCACCATAGTGATATGATATCATATTCTTGCATCATTGGATATATCATATAGTGATATTGCTTGCTCCCATGCATATCTTCTGGTACTTGCCTCATGTATTTGGTTGAGGCTCCATAAGAAAAGTGGAAAGGAAGAGAAGAGCAAAAAAAAGAAGCTTTTACGCAAGAAAATAATGATCATAAGCTTATAAGCAAAAGAGAGTTGAGCATGAAAAGAAATACTTGTGCATGAGGATACATGGAATAGGAAACATTTATATTGCATACATATAGGTTGGTGCCAAGTGGTGAATCGTGCCCAAGTGTGTAATGAAGCTAGTGCTCTCCTAGTGTTTGTGCAACACGAGCTTAGTCTTCATCAGGAAATTTCGTATCGCTCATCCCTATAGTTGCACAAGTGTCAGGACCCCGATTCCAAGTCACATCGATCTAGCCGGTAACACCTCATATCACTTTGCGGCCTCACACACGGTATTCCCACGGGTGTCGCCTTACCATGCCCCGGGACCGTTTGCCCCTTTTGGCTCACGTATATGATAGTGTCGCCAGCATCCATATGACAGAGAACCCAGGCCGACATGGCTAGTCGTGAACCCAAAGCGGCACAGACCTATGGGGACAGGCATACATGAATCACATCGAGCATGTCGGTCAACAGCGTGTGAATCCGGGCTGTAGCACTGGGCTAACAGGACTCCGGGGAACCCTGGCTGTAGCAGGCTAGGCAGGACTCCGGATGTCACCGCGTGACATTTCCCCGAAGGGACAGACATAGGAATGAAGTGAAACACATGTCGGCCAGTCAAGTGTCCTGAGCAGTAGTGCTGGGCTAGCAGGACTCCAGTGAACCGGGCTGTAGCGGACTACTATGGCTCAAGGAGCACTAGACTACATTTCCCCATAAGAGAGGCTGCCAAGGATAAACAACTAGATTGTCGGATCCCACACATACCAAGCATTTCAATCATACACACAATATGCTCGATATGTGCAAATACAACATGGCATCACAACAAAACTCTACAACTCAAGTACTTTATTTAAAGGCTCCAGAGAGCCATACATAACATGTTCATACAGGTAGGGGTCACATGACCCGACACTCAAGTCATACAAGCATACAAGCACATGCGGAAGCAAATAGTCTGAGTACAGACTTTAGAAAGAAAGGAGGCTTGTCGAAGCCTGTCTATCTACATAGGGCCCTCCATGGCCAAAATCACCACCTGGGTGGCAAGTTACTCATCGACGCCGAGGTCTACATAAAACCCATCGGAGGGGCGGTGTTGTCGTCTGAAAACAGTAATTAAAGCAACATGAGTACAAAGGTACTCAGCAAGTATTACAACAAATCCTACTATACATGCTCATTCTCAAGAAGGTGGTGGAGTTATTGCAGCAAGCCAGCTTTGACTCTTGGCTAAACTATCCTACGAGACACCACTGTAAAATAGTTTCCGCACACGAGTCCACTAATCACCAACACAATACTCCATCGGGGATCCTCCCTCGTCATCCTACGAGAGGGCCATCCTCGGTACTCACACTTATCTTGAGTCTTTTAGGAGTAACCATTAACTTGTCTATGAACTGTATAGGCAACCAAGTAGTCCTTTACCGCGGACGCGGCTATTCGAATAGTTTATACCCTGCAGGGGTGTACTTCGTCACACATGTTTCCACCACTTAGCGTCTGCACACGACATGTGCTCAGCAGACTTCAAGCGAAAGCCGACGTGGGTGTAGACCACGACCTGACTAACCGCGCAAGTCTCTAGTCCAGGTTTATCGCCTATTCGGGTTCCATCCGCAAGGAAATCCAGCCGGGGTGTCCTCAACGGCCCCAAACGATGTGTACAGGGTCCCGAGACGCCAAACGGGTGCCCGGCATACCCGGCCACAGTGTATCTACCGCATCATAGCCCACCCCTAGGGTCAGTGCTACGCACGCCCGCCAACACATAACCTACAAACACCAGAAACTAGTTGCAACTCCTGGACAGAGGACGAGAGGGGTCAATAAGTCGGGCGGGGTCATATTTCAGGGCCCAATGTGTGGTAGTAGTAGAATCTTAAATCACGCATACAGATCTCAGTTCTTATGGACGGCCTTAATGAAACAATGCACCATGTAATCCTACATGGCCTCTCATCGATACCTTTACCAAAACATGTTCAACACATCCCTCACATTACCGACATAAACATTTCACTCTATCCCATCACCCAGATGAACCAGACCTGACACAACTCTAAGCATAGCAGGCATAGCAAGGTAGGAAACACATACATGGCTCAATCAACTCCTACACATGCTAGTGGGTTTCATCTAGTTACTGTGGCTATGACAAGTCATGTAGAGGATAAGGGTTCAACTACCACAGCACACAGCAGTTTGAAACGTTGTTGTCTTAATGTAGTAAGTGAGAGCATAAGCGAGAACATGGGATTGTATCGATATGATCAATGGGGCTGCTTTCCTGATTGAGTAGTTGTAGGGTACTGCCCTTCAGTTGGATACTCGGAGATATCCTCAAAGGCAGAACCTACCACGAAAGACACCACAAAATACAATCATCACATGGCAATATGCAACAATATGATGCATGCTATGACATGGCAATATGATGTGTCCTGCCTAATGCAATGTGAAACAAGTTGAATTGGGTCCATTTGAATCAAAGATTCAAATGGAAGCTTATGTTTTTAAGCTTTATAAGTGTATTATCTTGTTTCACCTAAACAACAAGGTTAAAGTGTTTTGTCATGCATGAAACCATTACAGATGGAAAGATTGAATTTTTCTGATCAAATTCCATATATACATCTTTGCATTTGGAGTTATAGATTAAAAGTTATGAATTTTAGAAGTTTTGGTTATTTTCTGGAATTACCTATATTAGAATAAATCCAGGAAAGGATTTACTATGTCAGCCTGGCGTCAGTGTCACGTCAGTGAGTCAAAGGCGCCAGCCTAGGTCAAACCTGACCGGTGGGCCCCATCTGTCAGTGTAACAACTAACTAACAGAGTTAGTTAGTGTTTCGTTAGCACTAAACTAGGTTAGTCAACCTATTAAGTAAAATAATTAGTGTTAACTAAACTAATTCTAATTAGACAGGGGCATGGCCCACACGTCAGTGACTCAGGGGAGGTCAACCTGGGCCCACACGGGGTCAAACAGGGTCAAACTCACCGGCGTTTAGCCGCCGGCGAGGCCAGACGCGGCGGAGCAGCGCGGGATTCACCTACAAGGCGTCGTTTGGCGCGTGGAGCATAGCTACGGGACGCGGACGCTTGTCCGCATCCAACCGTGGTGGTGGCGCGGCTGGGGAGTGGCCGGAGTGGCGCCGACGACGAGCTTGGCGGCGGCCGAAGCTCGGGTGCAGGTGGGGACGGGGCTGTGGTGCGCAAATGAGCATGGCAAGGTACTACAGGGGTTCTACGTCATGCGGGGAGCGCGTTGGGCGCATGCCCGGGACCAAATGGTCACCGGAGCATCGCCGACGACGAGCGAGGGCGGTGGCGCATGTGGGTGAGCATGGTGCAGTCACTACGGTGCACGAGAAGGTAAACGGAGAGGATGGGGTGGCGGCTGGGCTCACGGGGTTCACGTCGAGGCAGACGGAGAGGCCGGGGACGAGCTGGTGCGACGGGGACGGCAAAGGGGATCTCCGGTGGCCGGAGTTGGGGAAGACGAGGTCGGGGCGATTCCAGAGCGAGCGAACGCTCGGGGCTCGGCCTGCTCGACGTAGTCGACGACGGCGGAGCTCGTGGACACGACGGCGCGGCGCGAGGATGACGGAGGGCGCGGCTACAGCGACGGTGCGGCGGCAGGGGCGTCGGCCATGGTGGGAGAGGGCGAGGGAGAAGCGTTGGGGGTGAATGGAGGGGTCTGCGGGGTCGGGGCGACGATGTGGAGGTCGTCCAGACGTCCAGGGGCGCGGGCGGCAAGCAGGTGGTGCCGTGGCAAGCCCAGGCACGCCGGCGCTCACCTCTGTGCCTGCCTGCCTGGCGAGAGGAAGCAGCTGACTGGCCATGGGCCAGCACAGTGCTGGGCCGCCAGGTGGGCCGGCAAGGGGGTTTAGCCAGGTTAGTCCCTTTCTCTCTCTTTTTCTGTTTTTATTTATTCTGTTTTGCGTTTTGAAATAGTAAAAATACTATTTCATTTAGAAAAACCCTGGAAATAATCAGAGGCACATTTGAAAATATTCTCAACAGCCTAAAATTACTTTCGGGATTATTTGGGCATTTAAATTATTTTATAGCATTTAAATGCCCAAATGCAAATACTATATGGATTAATCCAATGACCCTAAGATGTCCTAGAAAAGTGTGCACCATTTTTGTCAAAGGTTTTAACCCAAAACAAAAAGGGTGGAATTTTTTAGAAGGGCTTTTCAGGTTCATTGAAAAAGTTTTTAGTAAACCCTAGTTGTTCTAGGGGGTGCTGGGGGTTCTGTCATCCCCATTTCAGTTTTCTGGAAATTTAAACATGATGCAACACTCTAATGCATGAACTAGCTAGGGTGTGACAACTCACCCCCACTCAAAAAAATCTTGTCCCGAGATTTAGAATCCGTTGGGAAGAAGGTGGGGTACTCGAGTCGAAGACGATCCCCCCTTTCCCAAGTGGCTTCCTTTTCGGAATGGTGTGACCATTGAACCTTGAGAAACTTGATGTTATGGCGTCGAGTGGTACGCTCGACTTGATCAAGGATTCGAACGGGATATTCCCAATAAGTAAGATTATCTTGTAGATCAAGCGTTTCGTGGTCCACTCCACGGATAGGATCCGTGAAGCAACGTCTGAGTTGAGAGACGTGGAAGACATCGTGAACTCTGGAAAGATGTGGAGGTAGTTCCAATTGGTAGGCAACTTCTCCTCGTTTGGCAAGAATGCGGAAGGGTCCAATGTAACGAGGAGCCTATTTGCCTTTGATACCGAATCGATGGGTTCCCTTTAACGGAGTGACCCGAAGGTAAGCCTTCTCGCCGACTTCATAAGTCATGAGCTTATGTTTACGGTCATATTGGTCGTTTTGACGAGATTGGGCTGTTTTCAATTTCTCACGAATAACACGAACCTGCTCTTCTGCTTCCTGAATCATATCCGGTCCAAAGAGTTGTCTTTCCCCGGTTTCTGACCAGTTAAGAGGCGTTCGACATTTTCGTCCATAGAGAACTTCGAAAGGAGCTTTGCCCAAGCTAGCTTGATAACTATTGTTATAAGCGAACTCCATGAATGGAAGGAATTTCTCCCAATCCATTCCGAATGAGATGACAGAAGCTTGGAGCATATCTTCCAGAATTTGATTTACTCTCTCTACTTGACCACTTGATTGGGGGTGGAAGGCGGTGCTAAAAGAGAGACGAGTTCCCATAGCATTCGAGAGGTGAAGAGACTCCCACGGTCTGAGTTAATTTCCAATGGGACACCATGAAGAGACACTATTCGGGAGATGTATAAGTCAGCTAGCTGGCTAGCGGTGATACTCTCACGAACAGGTAGAAAGTGGGCCACCTTGGAAAGACGATCGATCATGATGAAGATGGCATTATTCCCTCTCTTGGTCCTGGGAAACCCAATAATGAAATCCATACTGATTTTATCCCATTTCCACTCAGGAATAGCCAAAGGTTGAAGGGTGCCAGCAGGCCGTTGATGCTCTGCTTTGACACGATGACAAACGTCGCAACTAGCAATGTATTGAGCAATTTCTCTCTTCATCCTAGTCCACCAAAACCTCTGGCGTAGCTCTTGATACATTTTAGTACTACCGGGATGAATGGTGAGAGGGGAATCATGAGCTTCCTTAAGAATTAACTGACGTAGATGTTGTTTCTTGGGAACCACCAAGCGGTTCTCAAAGAAAACAACACCTCGCTCATCCATGGAAAAACATTTAGCAACTCCTCTAGCGATGTTTTCCTTAATCCGGGATATGCCCTTATCACGCTTCTGGGCAGCTATGATTTGATCCGTAAGGTTAGGCTTCGCCACCAGGGTGGATAGGAATCCTCGAGGAACAATGTGAAGGTTAAGCTTACGAAATTCCTCATGGAGAAGTGGTTGACTTTGTTGTAACATCAGGTTGTTACAATAAGATTTACGACTTAGCGCATCAGCCATGACATTGGCTTTGCCCAGGGTGTAAGTTATTCCTAAGTCGTAATCCAAGATCAACTCGACCCAACGTCTTTGCCTGAGATTCAAATCCGGTTGGGTGAAGATATATTTCAAACTTTGGTGATCAGTGAAGATCTCGCAACGATTATCGAGAAGGTAATGTCACCAAGTTTTAAGTGCATGGACTACAGCTGCAAGCTCTAGATCATGTGTGGGATAGTTTTCCTCATGGGGGTGTAATTGCCGTGAGGCATAGGCAATTACCTGACGATCTTGCATGAGTATGCAACCTAGTCCTTGTCGCGAGGTGTCGCAATAGATAATAAAGTCATTGGAGAAATCTGGTGGTACCAGTATGGGAGCAGTTGTCAGGCGTCTTTTCAGTTCCTGAAAGCTGAACTCGCACTGTGGGGTCCACTTGAACTTTTTATCTTTCTTGAGGAGTTCAGTTAGAGGTTTAGCAACCTTGGAGAAATTCTCGACGAAGCGGCGACAATAGCTCGCTAAGCCAAGGAAGCTCTGAACTTGCTTGACCGTTTCAGGTGGAGTCCAATCAAGGACAGCTTGAACTCACTCGGGATTGACAACAATACCCTTACCAGAGATTACATGGCCTAGATAGGTCACTTCTGGCAACCAAAATTCACACTTGGAGAATTTGGCATAAAGGCGATGCTCTCAAAGTTTTGTCAATACCAGCCTTAGATGTTCGGCATGTTCCTCCTCATTCTTGGAGTAGATGAGTATATCATCGAGGTATACCACGACGAATTTATCCAAATACTCCATGAAGACCGAGTTCATTAACCGGGAGAAGGTGGCTGTGGCATTGGTTAAACCGAAGGACATAACGGTGTACTCGTATTGGCCATAACGAGTAACAAAGGCCGTTTTGGGAATGTACCTGTTTCTGATTTTGATTTGATGGTAGCCCAACCTCAAATCCATCTTGGAAAATACTGAGGATCCACCGAGCTGGTCATAAAGATCGTTGATCCTGGGGAGTGGATACTTGTTCTTGATAGTGACCAAGTTGACAGGTCGGTAATCTACAACCATCCGATCCGTTCCATCCTTCTTCTTGACGAAGAGGACGGGGCAAGCCCAAGGGGAGGAACTAGGACGGATGAAACCCTTTTTCAAGGACTCATCGAGTTGGTTCTTAAGCTCGGCTAGTTCTAAGGGTGCCATCTTATAGGGTCTCCTAGAAATTGGGACGGTTCCTGGAACAAGGTCTATCACAAACTCGACATCCCTGTCAGGTGGAACACCTGGCAGTTCTTCTGGAAAGACATCCAGAAAGTCTCGGACTACCGGAATATCTTCAAGGTCTGGAAGGGGGTTGGCATTTAGGGAGTAAAGCTGGCGCTTGGCCACTCGAGTTAAGACATTGACTGTCTTGCCCGATGGATGAGTAAGTTGAATGGTTCAAGTGGCACAATCAATCTTAGCATAATGAGCTGACATCCAGTCCATGCCCAAGATGATGTTTATGTCCGAGGACTTGAGAGCTATTAAAGATGCAAGGAAGACAAGTCTATCGACAAGAATTTCATTCCCATGGCTTACTCTGGAGGTTTGCCATCTAGAGCCAGGGGTTTGAATTTCCATGGTAGTGGGCATGTCACAGAATGTCGTGTTATGCAATCGAGCATAGCTCTCAGATATGAATGAATGAGATGCTCCAGTATCGAAAAGAACAGATGCCGGATGGCAATTAACAAGGAGCGTACCAAGGACAACGTTAGGATCATCATGAGCCTCCTCAGCTGAGACATAGTTGACATGGCCATGTGCAGTGGTGGCTGGCTTGGCGTAGAAGGTCTTTCCCGCTGGCTTACCACGGCCAATAGACTTCCCAGACTTATTGGGGTTGTTGTTCTGGGGACAATCTCGGCTGTAGTGACCCGGCTCTCCACACTTGAAACATGTCACAACATTGGGGCGTGGAGCGGCATTAGCAGCGGGGCCACCATAGGGTTTAGGCGATGCAAATTGTTGATTGGGGCGAGGCGCCTCAAAGGATGGCCTCGGAATGAACTTGGGTGGCAGCGCTATGCTTGGAATCCACACCCGGCGCTTCTGATATCCAGAGTCGAATGAAGAACCAAAATCATGAGAGTGCTTGGGTGAAGCGTCATAGTCAGACTGGCCTGTCTCAGCACTGATGGCTTTATTAACCAACTTCTGGAAGGAGGTGCACTCGTGCAGACGAAGATCGTGGCGAAGCTCGGGGCTAAGTCCCTTACGGAACCTTGCCTGCTTCTTAGCGTCGGTGGATACCTCTTCAGGGGCATATCGTGCCAGATTCCCAAATTCACGACTATATGCATCCACAGTCAGTCTGCCTTGGGTGAAATTGCAGAACTCTTCCCTCTTACGATCTATGTGACCTTCCGAGATGTGATGCTCATGGAAAGCCTCATTGAATTCAGCCCAAGTAGTGATTTGGCCGACCGGGCGCATAGCCTCAAAGTTTTCCCACCAAAGGCTAGCAGGGCCTTCGAGGTGATAGGCAGCATAGATAACCTTATCAGCTTCGGCTACGTTGGCAGAACATAGCTTGTGGGTGATGCTGTGAAGCCAGTTATCCACGTCGAGGGGCTCGACGGAATGATTAAAATTTGGTGGATACAACTTGATAAAGTCATTAATTGACACCAAGTCATTTCGCTGTTGACGTGCAGTGTTCTGCTCAATCCGCTCCAGCAAGCGGTTGGTCCCACGCTTGTTTCTTTCTGCCTCCAGCATAACTTCGGCCAGAGAAGGCAGGTGAGGCAGATTTTCACCCCTAGCTGCACTGGCTTCCCCCGGCTCCGGGGCAGCAGGGTTGTTGCAGGTGTTGACCATGCTAGGAAAAACAAGACATCGGTTTAGACAAGGATGGCACAAACTTGGCAAGGAAGTGCATAATGTAATGGATAACATGGAATGCTAAGATGTTCATTGCACGACATGGTAATATAGAAACTGACATATATATACCATTGGTCATACACACCGTACATAGTTTAGTACAAGCCCAGGCTAGAGTACAACTACGGTGAAAGACATTACATCTCATCGGAGGCATTCCAAGCTCCTATACATTATTTTTCTACACCTCCGGAGTGTGATACACACCAAGTCTTATCCCACGGTCACGCATGACTGTGGAGGATACAACTATTATAGTACTAGTGAAACTACTACTAGCTCAGACGGCTCCGTAGTAATCCTCATAAAAGTCACCACCAAAGCCTGGAAGTGGAACATGATCATCTGGGAACAGACGGTCCTGCGGAGCCTGCGCACCATAGGGACTCGGATGTGGCCTTGGTTCCACAGACGGTGGTAGATGGGGACCACGAGGAGGGGTGATGCCTCCTACATCACGCCACTTCATACAATCTGGCAATCCAGACCGCACAGGGTACAGGTCCCTCAGGTCCATGTATCCTGCCTGCACCGCAGGTGCAAACCGAGTCAAAGTGGCCTAGTGATCAACACGAGAGTTGAAAAGCTCCATACGCAAGGCCCGATTTTCGCGGTCCTTATCCTCGAGCATCTCGGCAGTGGTGCGGAGTAGGGGCTCCTCATGTGTAGAGTCATAGTACAAAGCCTGATAGTACCCCTGTGCTCCAGGGAGTGAGGCTGGCATGTAGCGGAAATCGGTGTTCTGAAGCAAGGCAGTCCTGGCTCGAATGATAGTCATCATTGAGTAAGCTGCATCCTGCACAGACATCTCAATAGTGACCCTAAGTCCATAGGAACAGTGAAGGGGCTCAGTGGCTCCAGGATAAGAGGGATATATCCTGACGGTACAACGGTACTGGCTCTGGTTGAAGTCTCAGAACTGCTCCTTGACGGTATATTCCGGATACCATCGATAGCCTGACTCGACCATCACTCGAACCAACATGGCTGTGTGACCGGGTACATCGAGGCACCGGGTCAGACGAACCACTTGGTTCTGGGAACGGGTGGCCATCTGAAAGCACAAAATAATGCAAAGGCATTAGAATTTCCTAGGAGAAATCGGACAGCATAACGGCTGTAAATGCTCAGAAAAAGATTTGAGACATCGACAACAGTTTGCAATACCACTCAACAACATCATATCAAGGTTCTGGTTCAATCGACAACATACTAAAAGTAGTAGAAACTGTACTGAGGCTTGTAACAACAATCCTATAAGCTACTACGGATTAGTAACACGTGAACCTGATAGAAGAAGAAAGCCTAGTCCTTAACCCACGTAGAATGAGAAGAGAATGACTCAGATCAGAGGGCATAAGGTAAAGGACTAAAAGAGCCTTACGTTCCCTCCCACAATCAATTCCCCTACATATAACTAAAGCATTTCTAGACTCGACATCGACCAGTTTGGCTCAGCGAACCTACACGCAGTCCGGCTCTGATGCCAACGCTGTCAGGACCCCGATTCCAAGTCACATCGATCTAGCTGGTAACACCTCATATCACTTTGCGGCCTCACGCACAGTATTCCCACGGGTGTCACCTTACCATGGCCCGGGACCATTTGCGCCTTTTGGCTCACGTATATGATAGTGTCGCTAGCATCCATATGACAGAGAACCCGGGCCGACATGGCTAGTCGTGAACCCAAAGCGGCACAGACCTATGGGGACAGGCATCCATGAATCACATCGAGCATGTCGGTCAACAGCGTGTGAATCCGGGCTGTAGCACTGGGCTAACAGGACTCCGGGGAACCCGGGCTGTAGCAGGCTAGGCAGGACTCCGGATGTCACCGCGTGACATTTCCCCGAAGGGACAGACATAGGAACGAAGTGAAACACATGCCGGCCAGTCAAGTGTCCTGAGTAGTAGTGCTGGGCTAGCAGGACTCCGGTGAACCGGGCTGTAGCAGACTACTATGGCTCAAGGAGCACTAGACTACATTTCCCCATAAGAGAGGCTGCCAAGGATAAACAACTAGATTGTCAGATCCCACACATACCAAGCATTTCAATCATACACACAATATGCTCGATATGTGCAAATACAACATGGCATCACAACAGAACTGTACAACTCAAGTACTTTATTTAAAGGCTCCAGAGAGCCATACATAACATGTTCATACAGATAGGGGTCACATGACCCAACACTCAAGTCATACAAGCACATGAGGAAGCAAATAGTCTGAGTACAGACGCTAGAAAGAAAGGAGGCTTGTCGAAGCCAGTCTATCTACATAGGGCCCTCCATGGCCAGAATCACCACCTGGGTGGCAAGTTACTCATCGACGTCGAGGTCTACATAAAACCCATCGGAGGGGCGGTGTTGTCGTCTGAAAACAGTAATTAAAGCAACATGAGTACAAAGGTACTCAGCAAGTCTTACAACAGATCCTACTATACATGCTCATTCTCAAGAAGGTGGTGGAGTTATTGCAGCAAGCCAGCTTTGACTCTTGGCTAAACTATCCTACGAGACACCACTGTAGTAAAATAGTTTTCGCACACGAGTCCACTAATCACCAACACAATACTCCACCGGGGATCCTCCCTCGTCATCCTACGAGAGGGCCATCCTCGGTACTCACACTTATCTTGAGTCTTTTAGTAGTAACCATTAACTTGTCTATGAACTGTATAGGCAACCAAGTAGTCCTTTATCGCGGACGCGGCTATTCGAATAGTTTTATACCCTGCAGGGGTGTACTTCGTCACACATGTTTCCACCACTTAGCATCTGCACACGACATGTGCTCAGCAGACTTCAAGCGAAAGCCGACGTGGGTGTAGACCATGACCTGACTAACGGCACAAGTCTCTAGTCCAAGTTTATCGCCTATTCGGGTTCCATTCCGCAAGGAAATCCGGCCGGGGTGTCCTCAACGGCCCCAAACAATGTGTACAGGGTCCCGAGACACCAAACGGCACCGGCATACCCGGCACAGTGTATCTACCGCATCATAGCCCACCCCTAGGGTCAACGCTACGCACGCCGCCAACACATAACCTACAAACACCAGAAACTAGTTGCAACTCCTGGACAGAGGAACGAGAGGGGTCAATAACTCGGGCGGGGTCATATTTCAGGGCCCAATGTGTGGTAGTAGCAAATCTTAAATCACGCATACAGATCTCAGTTCTTATGGACGGCCTCAATGAAACAACCCACCATGTACTCCTACATGGCCTCTCATCGATACCTTTACCAAAACATGTTCAACACATCCCTCACATTACCGACATAATCATTTCACTCTAGCCCATCACCCAGATGAACCAGACCTGACACAACTCTAAGCATAGCAGGCATAGCAAGGTAGGAAACACATACATGGCTCAATCAACTACTCCTACACATGCTAGTGGGTTTCATCTAGTTACTGTGGCAATGACAGGTCATGCAGAGGATAATGGTTCAACTACCGCAGCACACAGCAGTTTGAAACATTTTTGTCTTAATGCAGTAAGTGAGAGCAAAAGCGAGAACATGGGATTGTATCGATATGATCAATGGGGCTGCTTGCCTGATGGAGTAGTAGTAGGGTACTGCCCTTCAGTTGGATACTCGGAGATATCCTCGGAGGCAAAACCTACCATGAAAGACACCACAGAATACAATCATCACATGGCAATATGCAACAATATGATGCATGCTATGACATGGCAATATGATGTGTCGTGCCTAATGCAATGTGAAACAAGTTGAATTGGGTCCATTTGAATCAAAGATTCAAATGGAAGCTTATGTTTTTAAGCTTTATAAGTGTATTATCTTGTTTCACCTAGACAACAAGGTTAAAGTGTTTTGTCATGCATGAAACCATTACAGATGGAAAGATTGAATTTTTGTGATCAAATTCCATATATAAATCTTTGCATTTGGAGTAATAGATTAAAAGTTATGAATTTTAGAAGTTTTGGTTATTTTCTGGAATTTCCTATATAAGAATAAATCCAGAAAAGGATTCACTGCGTCAGCCTGGCGTCAGTGTGACGTCAGCGAGTCAAAGGCGCCAGCCCAGGTCAAACCTGACCGGTGGGCCCCATCTATCAGTGTAACAACTAACTAACAGAGTTAGTTAGTGTTTCGTTAGCACTAAACTAGGTTAGTTAGGCCCTGGGCCCACATGTCAATGAGTCAACCTATTAACTAAAATAATTAGTGTTAACTAAACTAATTCTAATTAGACAGGGGCATGGTCCACACGTCAGTGACTCAGGGGAGGTCAACCTAGGCCCACACGGGGTCAAACAGGGTCAAACTCGCCGGCGTTTAGCCGCCGGCGAGGCCAGACGCGGCGGAGCAGCGCGGGATTCACCTACAAGGCACCGTTTGGCGCGCGGAGCACAGCTACGGGACGCGGACGCTCGGCTGCATCCAACCGTGGTGGTGGCACGGCCGGGGAGTGGCCGGAGTGGCGCCGGCGACGAGCTTGGCGGCGGCCGAAGCTCGGGTGCAGGTGGGGGCGGGGCTGTGGTGCGCAAATGAGCGCGGCGAGGTACTACAGGGGTTCTACGTGATGTGGGGAGTGCGTTGGGCGCATGCCCGGGACCACATGGTCACCGGAGCATCGCCGGCGACGAGCGCGGGCGGTGGCGCGTGCGGGTGAGCATGGTGCAGTCGCTACGGTGCACGAGAAGGTAAACGGAGAGGATGGGGAGGCGATGGGCTCACAGGGTTCACGTCGAGGCAGACGGAGAGGTCGGGGATGAGCTGGTATGGCGGGGATGGCGAAGGGGATCTCCGGTGGCCGGAGTTGGGGAAGACGAGGTCGGGGCGATTCCAGAGCGGGCGAGCGCTCGGGGCTCGGCCTGCTCGACGTAGTCGACGACGGCGGAGCTCGTGGACACGACGATGCGGCACGAGGATGATGGAGGGTGCAGCTATGGCGACGGTGCGGCGGCATGGGCGTCGGCCATGGTGGGAGAGGGCGAGGGAGAGGCGTTGGGGTGAATGGGGGGGTCTGTGGGGTCAGGGCGACGACGTGGAGGTCGTCTAGACGTCCAGGGGTGCGGGCGGCAAGTAGGTGGCGCCGTGGCGAGCCCAGGCACGCCGGCGCTCACCTCTCTGCCTGCCTGCCTGGCGAGAGGAAGCAGCTGACTGGCCATGGGCCAGCACAGTGCTGGGCCGCCAGGTGGGCCGGCTGGGGGGTTTAGCCAGGTTAGTCCCTTTCTCTCTTTTTCTATTTTTATTTATTCTGTTTTGTGTTTTGAAATAGTAAAAATACTATTTCATTTAGAAAAACCCTAGAAATAATTAGAGGCACATTTGAAAATATTCTCAACAGCCTAAAATTACTTTCAGGATTATTTGGGCATTTAAATTATTTTATAGCATTTAAATGCCCAAATGCAAATACTATATGGATTAATCCAATGACCCTAAGATGTCCTAGAAAAGTGTGCACCATTTTTGTCAAAGGTTTTAACCCAAAACAAAAATGGTGGACTTTTTTAGAAGGGCATTTCAGGTTCATTGAAAAAGTTTTTAGTAAACCCTAGTTGTTCCAGGGGGGTGCTGGGGGTTCTATCATCCCCATTTTAGTTTTCTGGAAATTTAAACATGATGCAACACTCTAATGCATGAACTAGCTAGGGTGTGACAACAAGCCACATTATGCCACCACGTGTGTTTCTTCATTGCCCTCCTTATCAGATTCAGGGTTTCACAGACCCAAGAAAGATTTGAACTGTGGGGTGCATGCGAAAGGAAAGAGATACGATAGGTTACCCAGGTTCGGGCCACCTTGCGATGTAAAGCCCTTCTCCTGCATTGTGGTGGATTAGCCTCGAGGTGGGCTAAGGATGAACTAGTATAGAAGAAGAACAACCTCAGGAGGCGTGTTCTTGTGTTTGGGTGTGCTGGTGAGGAAGGAGTGGATTTGATCCAATCCCCCTCTATGGTGGTGGCTAACCTATATTTATAGTGGCCTTGGTCCTCTTCCCCCACCAAACGAAGGCGGGAAGGGATCCCACAACGGCCAAGTTTGAAGGGAGACAAATAGTACATCCTATCCTAACGAAAGGCGGCCTTCGCCTACAAAGATTCTAGTCGTGACATCGGGTGGGCTTGGCGTTGACCTCTGTCCTGCCATCCTGGCGGTCTTGGTCTTGTAGCATGGAAATTGAAACGTTTGGCTGATTCCTTGGGACTTCGTGCCTGCGCTTGCCTCTTTAGCACCAAAGAGGAAACCTGCTATATTATGCCCGCTGGCGCCCGCCTGGCTTTGGTCGTCATGGCTTGCGTCATCCGGACCTCGCGAGATGAGCGCCTGCATAGAAGTCTCCGCCCCTCAGGAGCCAGCCTAGGTAGGCTGCTCCCTCTAGAGGTCTTGATGTCATCCGTCTCGCGAGGCTTGGCCCCTCGCGAGGGTCTTGTGTTGTCGATGTTGTAGGTGGGTCGTACCAGGCCCCTAATGGAGCCACGCCGTGGGCACGCAGGCAGGCAAGTCTGGGTACCCCAGTTCCCAAAACACCAGCAGTAGCCCCCGGGCCCAAGGCACGCTTGGACTTGGCTTCGACGCGAAACCAAAGGGCATGGCGAAGCGCCATGGGCCCCAACCGCCTGTAGACCCGATTGACGCATGGCACTTGATGGGACGTGGGCGTCCGCTTCCCCATGCTGCATCAGCAACCGTTTGACTTGACAGCAGCCTGCTGGATGCAGAAAAGATCATCATTACTGGGAATCGTGGGAGGCCGGCAGTTGGCCTCCTTCCTGCTATAAATGGGGGGCGGGGGGTGCGGAGCCCCCTGCTCATCTTCGTCTTCTCGCCACTCGTTTCTTCTTCTTCTTCTTCCTCTTCTTCTTCCTGTCTTGTTTTCGCCATCTCGCCTAAACACCCATGGCGCCGATGAGGAGGTTCTCTGCGGCGGAGAAAGGGAAGGCCCCCAAGGAGGGGCCAGACTCGCCGCCGCCCAAGAGAGGCCGTGGGCGGCCCCAGAAGTATGCGGCGACTCCGACGGCGGCCCCTCGGGGGCGCGGGCGCGCTCCTTCAATGGCTGGTACTGCCTCCGGCAGCCGCGGTGGAGCTTCTTCCCGCGGCAAGGGCTGCCGTGATCGGGGCGACCTTGGTGATTGGGGAAGGCGTGTGGTGGTCATTCGACTGCCACGACCGCACTCCCACTCTGCCGACGCGCTTCCGGAGTTCGTCGTGTGGCCGGGGAGGCCAGCGGGCATTTGATTCTAGCTTCCGTGTTCCTTCGCGAGTGCGCTGCCGACCGGAGGGCCCGGTGGCCTCTGGCTGTAGGCCGACGGTTGCTGCAGCCAGGCCTCGTGGGTGGACGTCGAGGTCACCGCTGCCGGCAACGTGTTCCTGAACCGCGGGTGGCAGCAGTTTGCCCGCACACGTGACCTTCACGGGAGGTGCACCCTCCACTTCAAGTATGACGGTGCCACGACCCTTTATGTCAGGATCTTTGGGGAAAACGGTCGGCGCCTGGGTGCTGCCCGGAGAGCGACAACGACGACGAGGACGACGGCAACAACGCCTTTGCTGGCGGTGAGCTTGCCCTTAGCGACGGCCGCGCTGCCTCTAGTAGCGTGGGCTCCTCTTCTGGGCGGAATGTGGGCGACGACAAGGATGACGAGCCGCCAAGCCGCCAGGCTCGGACCGGGGAGGGCGAGGAGCTGCACCGCCGACGCGCCCCGGTGAAGCAGGAGGAAGACTCTGACTGAGCTCGGGCGTCGCCAGAGCCAGGCCTCCGGAGTCGCTGTGGCCGCGCGACGCGGCTTGCTTTTGTTTCTTTCTTTCTCCTGTATCGGAAAAAAGTAGAAGGCCCTGTTGGGGCATGTAATGAACCATGGCGCTTGCGCCGTTATGCTATGCTTGTTACTTTTATGTTATGTTGTGACGTCCATGTTTCTATTGGGTGTAGTTATGGTAACTTAGCTTGATGTGCTTGCGGTAGACTCCCGAGGGCTTCCTTCTTGAAGGCTTGAGGGCGACCAAACCTCCCGAGATGCCGTGCAGCTACAGGGTTAAAAAACTACGCGAGGTGCCATACCCCGTGCAAGCCCCCAACGAGGGTTAACTGCAGCTAGTTTGCCACATCGCGATGCCCGGAGGCATGGACTCGAGAGGGCGCACCTGCTCGTGAGCTCGTTGAGAGTGTCCCGCGAGGACTAAGGCGCCAAAGTTGGGGCAAAAAGGTTTTTGGCAAGGTGTGGTCGTGAGCGAGCCCTGGCACACACACCGTACCCAGCCCCCGCGCGTAGGATGCGCGAGGAAGAGCGACGAGCGATTACCACTCTCCTTAAGGCAAAACTGGAAAGGGCGAACATTGCAGGCAGAGAAAAGAGAGAAAATTCCAACTTTTGTGAACGAGAGATACGAAAGCTCCAAATTTCATTCAAGAAATCGAAAACCAGCTACAGAAAGCAAGCAAAAGAATAGCCGCGTCCGGCACCTCGACTAGTCTTCTTGTCTTCCCACCAGTGCGGAGCATGGGGCCTCCACTACGACGTGGGTGGGTGTCGGCGTTCTGGAACGGGGGTCCCCAGACTTGCCTGCCTGCGGCCTGCGGTGTGGCTCGAGGAGGGGCCCAGCGCGGCCCATCTTCATCAACACAGACCCAAGACCCTCGCGAGGGGCCAAGCCTCACGAGGCGGACGACATGGAGCTTCCTCAGGCACGGCCCCATCAGGCTGGCTCGCAAGGAGGCGGAGAGATCAAGGCGGGGTACCTCACGAGGTGCCCGTGACGCAAGCCATGATGACCAAAGGCGCCAGGCGGGCGCCAGCCGCGCAATGTCCTCCTTTCCTCTTTGGTGCAAAGGGAGCAAGCGCAGGCGAGAGCATCAAGCAAAGGCACCCGTTTCGGTGCAACGAGACCAAGACCAGTCCAACGGCAAGGAGGAAGTCATTGTGGAACCCAAGCCAGCGTCACCACCAGAGCCTTTGGCAGGCGAGGACCAACTTTAGTCAGGATAAGTGTACCAGATGTTCCCCTTCAGAATGGCCAATTGTTGGCGCCCTTCCCGCTCAATATTTGGGAAGAGGCCCAGGGCCTTTGCCTATAAATAGGACTAGCTACCCACAGGGTAGATCAGGGATCGGAGATCGGATCGCAATTAAGAAGGGAGAATCTAGAAGCCAAGATAGAAACTAGCTAGGATCGGACCGAGTAGCATCACACACACAGAGAGAGAAGGGCGACTGAACTCCTCCTAGCAGTTCATCCCCCCAGCCAAGAACAGACCCTCGCGAGGCTGTTCTTCCTTGTATTACTCATCATCATCATCCCAAGAGGCAATCCACCACACCACACACTGGAGTAGGGTATTACATCACAACGGTGGCCCAAAGCAGTATAAACCCTGTGTCTCTTGTGCTGTTCTTTCCATAGCTTAGATCTTAGCGAGGCGGAGGGGTGCAGGTAGGTAGAAGGCAAAATCTCCGCGCGCACCCCAGTGTTCGAACCTCAAGGGTCTGCCGGAACCTGAAATCCAACATTTGGCGCGCCAGGTAGGGGTGCGCCAGAATTCGTCTTCCACCACCCAGTTCTCCTTTGACCATGGCGCCCATGTCTGACGCTCGTCGAGCCCGCGCCGAGCGCCGGGCCGCTCTCGCTTCCCGCGTCGCCCAGACGGCTCCTATCGGCGGGCGTCCTTGCTGTTCCCCATCACCTGCCGTCAACGCCGCCACCAGCCCGGCGGGGGACGAGCAACAAGCGTCATCTCAGCATCCGTCCGTGCGGCAAGACGGCCGCACCGCTACTCCCTCGCTCACCCCAGCTGGTTCTTCGTCCCGTGCGCTCCGCGCACCCATGGAGGCTCGAGCTGCGCTCATCGCGGCAAACGAGCTCCTGCGCTACCGTCCCGTCGACGCCATCTACGAAGAATGGCTCGACTGCGTCACCGAGCTCGTCCGCGCCGCAGGGGGCTCTCCTGCGTCGTCCGTTCCGCTGCACCACACCCCGCCCCGCACGGGCGACGAAGCTCTGGGGGTGCCCCAGCCGCCTCCTCCTCAAGAAGGTGCCATGGCTCCTAGGCGCGTGGCCCCTGGGCGGAACCCACTCCGTCAGGTGCTAGCGCGGCAAGAGCAGAGCTACCAAGAAGTCCCTCGCCCGCAAGAAGCTGCCCGGGCGCTCCCTGCTCCAGCACGTCGCGACCATGCTCCTGCTCCCGCACGTCAAGACCCCGCGCTGCTCCCAGCTGCAGCGCATGGGGACATGCAAGACCAAGCTCTCCGTCACCCAAGGCCTCCCATGGCCACAGCAGGCTGCCGTGCCTTCACCACCGAGCTACGCAGCGTCGCGTGGCCCGGCAAGTTCAAGCCAGACCTGCCTCCTCGTTACCACGGCACGGCCGACCGTGCGGAGTTCCTCCAGCTCTATGAGCTGGGCATCGAAGCTGCCAACGGAGACGAGAAGGTCATGGCGAACTGGTTTCCCATGGCGCTTAAGGACGGGGCCCGCACCTGGCTCCTGAACCTGGCTCCAGGCACGATCTCCTCCTGGGACGAGATGCGCACCCGCTTCATCGCCAACTTCCAAGGTACTCGTGACCGGCCACCCGCCATGAGCGACATGCACCGCATCAAGCAACAACCCGGAGAGACCCTGCAGAAGTACATCCAGCGCTTCAACAACGCACGCCTCAATATTCCCAAGGTGACCGAGGAGGCCATCATCTCAGCCTTCTCCGACGGCGTGCGCGATGTCAAGATGAAGGAGGAGCTGGCGATGCATGAAGACCTGTGCACTTCCTTGGAGTTGTTCAACTTGGCAACCAAGTGTGCCAGGGCTGAAGAAGGGCGTCTCTCCCTCCTCGAGGTGCCTGCCGTGGACCCAGAAGAGAAGAAGCCCAAGGCCAAGGATGTGAAGCGCAAGGGGGCTGCCGTGCTTGCGGCAGAACCAGACACCAAGCGGGGCAGAGATCAGCCCGAATCTTCCAAGGGCAGTCGGTACTGTGTGTACCACGACCTCCACACCCACAACACCAACGAATGTCAAGAGCTCCGAGCTGTGCGAGAAGGAAGGATCGGCCGTCGCCCCGACCGCGGTGACCGGGACTACGGTCAAGGAGGAGGAAGGAATGCAGGACGCTGGGAAGACCGCTGCCCACGCCAAGGGTGGCGCGATCGACCTCGCGAGGATCGATGGCAAGACCCGTCTCGCGAGGGAGACTGGAGGGATCAGCCTCACGAGGATCGCCAGACAGGCAACGCAGGCCTCCTTCCGCTGCCGCCGCAGCCAAGGAGAAACAAGGACCGCCATCACGACGAGGGGGCTGGGGGCTTCCAGGAGCCGCGCGCGATCGCCTTCATCCTGGGCGAGGCTCAAGCCCCAGCCTCTCAACGCATCTTCAAGCAGTTCGCTCGCGAAGTGAATGCAGTCCTCCCCAAGCTCGAAGACACGCGCCCTCTCAGGTGGTCGGCGTGCGCCATCACGTTCAGGTTAGTAGATCAGCTCAAGTGTGCGGCCACAGCCGGAGTCCTCCCGATGCTTTGTTCCCCAATCATCAGCAACGTGGTGGTCACCAGGACCCTCATCGATGGCGGGGCAGGGCTCAACGTCCTGTCCGTGGAAACATTCAACAATCTCCAAGTGCCCTACAACCAGCTTCAGCCAACCAAGCCTTTCTCTGGAGTCACCGATGGCTCCACGGTCCCGATTTGGCAGGTCCGCCTCCCTGTCACCTTCGGGGCACGCGACAACTACCGCACCGAGCTCATCGAATTCGACGTCGCTCACATTCGCCTGCCGTACAGCGCCATCCTTGGGTACCCAGCGCTGGCCAAGTTCATGGCCGTAACTCACCACGGCTAAAACGTCCTCAAGATGCCAGGAAGTGGCGGAGTCATCACGGTGCCCTGTGAAGAGAAGGACGCGGTGTGTTCCCTGGAACGAGCCTTTCAGGCCGCATCGCTGGAAGACCCGAATCGCGGAAGCAGGAGGCTTCCCGAGACCGCCCCCAAGAAGAAGAAGACATCGTCCGGCCCGGCCCCTCAGGAGGCAGGCCCCTCAGGGCCCGCGCCTGCCCAGGGGAAACCTCCTTCCATCGCATAGGAAAGCGTGCCCGGCGCCCTCCTCAGGCAGGGCTCGGGGGCTCTCCCCTGGAGGGCCACCGACCTGGCTAAGGTCACGAGGGAGGTGCTTGGGCACCACATGGAGGCATGTTTCGAAGCACGTTTCCCTCAAGAAGGAGTAAGGCAAGGAGGGCCAGACCCTCAGGAGTTCATCAGCAAGGCCATTCAGGAGCTACATGAGTCAAGAGTCATGAGAGGCGGCCGCCGCCTACCAGCTGTGGCTCCCCATCCACTCGAGGATGGTGGGATGCGCGTCTGCATCGACATACCAGGGCTCAATCGAGTCGCCTCTCTGGAGCGCCTCTGGCCCTCGCGAGTGGGGCGCTGCGAAGGTCCACCCCACAGCTACGTTTGCATGCCTTACGGCTTACCGAACGCGGCTGCCACGTACCAGCGCCTCATGAGGGGCATCATGGAGACTCAAGAGGCCAGGCGTTCCGCAGCCCTGGCGGAGATGGAGATGGTTCGCAAGGAGCCACCAGCGCCTCCGGAGCCTCCCGAGGCCCCTGGGCCTGGGGGCTCGTGAGGATCGGCTTCCGCAGCCCACCGAGTCTGCTATGCCAACACTCCTTCGTCCTCAACATCATCAGGTGACATCTTTCAAGTTTCATTTCCAGCTGGGAGTGCCCCCCAGGGCTGCATTATTCCCAGGCCACGTGGGTCCGTCCCTGCGGCATGTATCCCTTTTATTTTATGTTGTTAGATTGCCTTGTTGGGGGCGCCCCTCGGGCTGCATCATCCCCAAGTCGCTCGGACCTGACCCAGTGATGTCCGCCTTCCCAGCATCTATTTGAATGAATCCACTCCTTCGCGGCTAATGTGTTTGACCTAGTTGCCCGCTCAACTGACGCCAACTGACGGAGCTGCTCCCAAACGGCATGACGCTTGCGCATGGGTCCATCCCTGCAACGCCGACAAACCTGAATGGCTGAGCTCTGGCCGCGGCAGCCCCGCATGGCGCCACCTCGTCAAGCCTTTAGTGCCTCATCGCCCCTCGGAAGCAACCAACGGCTGACTGTCAATTGTCATGGCAACCCCTCGTTCTTTCTATGATGGGTCTACAGGACCTCCTAAAGGAGCCGCGTCAGGCGAGGCCCTTGCGGTGTCTCCTTCACTCTCATCCGCGCGAACCGCTTGCACGTTAAAGGGGGGGTGCCTGAGCATCGCGGCTCAGTGCTCCTACTGGCTCTCCAGCCCTCACCCTCTGGCCTTGTCCATGGCATCGCGACCTGGCATACCAGTGACGGCTGAGACTCGATCAAGGGCCGGGACCTGAGGACGTAGAGCAGAAAGGGGAGCAAAGGCGAGAGGGGAGGGACACGCGAGGACCTCGCCGAGCAACCTCACGCCTGCTGATGCACGGACCCGGTGACACACCAGAGAGCGGCCCCTGATTCTCGAGATAAGTCACCACCCGGAAGCACCAGCTACCGTGGCACCATCCCCGCACCTAATGCAATCCCGTGTTAGCGACGCCGCTCTCGTTTCTCACCGAACGACGGTTGATTGAGCGCCAAAGGGGACATCCTGAGCATCGCGACTCAGGGGCTCTTACCGGACCCCGGGTCGCTCACCTCCTGGCCTTGACCACGGCATCGCGACCTGGCATACCAGCGACGGCTGAAGCCGCCTTGGGACTGGGACCTGTCGGCGCAGAGCACCAAGCCCTCATGAGGTTTGAAAGGGAGAACTGAGCTAAGACGGAATGGGTAACTCACACAATTCTACGACAAGGGTTATATTAACAAAACAGGATCACAGGCACCTTACAAGCCCCCACGGGACGCGTCTTTGATTCCTCGCAGGGAACAGATCCTAAAAGGACGCTAACTACACGCGCCCCTGCAAAAGACGCCATCATCAACAGTGGGCCGTCAAGCACCGGCGCCAACCCCATCCAGATCAGAGTCGGCGACGGCCTGACGAGCCCGCCCTGCTCCAGGAGCGGCGCCGGCTCGGGGGCTCGTAGCTGTCGTCGCTCGTCTCCGGAGTCGGGAAGAGCTCGCCAGAGTCGCTGGAACCTCCGACGCCTCCGTCGCCTGAGGAGCCGCCAAGGGAGCGGTCGGCGGGCCCAGTCCTCGCCATAGCAGGGTCCCGACCACCTCTCCCGGGGCAGCACTCCAGCCGGCGCCCATTAGCATCGAAGACCTTGAAGAACATCACCGAAGCGCCGTCGTACTCCAAGTGTATCGGGAGGGCGCCTCTTGTCCTGCAAACCCGGGCGATTTCGCTCCAGCCTCGAGTCATGAAGACCTCGCCCGGGGCAATGACCGCGACCTCTGCCTCGGTCGCGAGGGTGCTGCAGCCGGTGTGCTGCAGCCAAAGTTTCAGGAGTTCTCCCTGCGGGATGATGGAGGCGAAGAAGGGAGGAAGGCAAATCCAAGACTGAGGAGGCATGGCGGCGTGGAGCACGAACTCTCAGGAGGAGCCCTCGGTGTGGACCCCAGGGGGGACGACCCACACCTTCGTGACCCGTCGGCGCCGACGGTAGCGCCGCCCGTGGCGATCGGCATCGACTCCTTCAGAGCCATCGATGTGGGCGTACAAGGGAAGCGGGAACCCCGGCGGTGGCCGCTCGCACCAGGGCCTCGACACCACCTGATGGGCCCCCTCGTCCCGGCCGCAGAGGGCGAGCCGTTTCTTTAGCGGAGCGGGTCTGGTTCCTCTCGGGTAGCCTTTCCCTTCTCCGCCACCAAGAACCGGCGGATTGGAGCCATCGCAGCAAGACGAAGCAAGGACCGGGAAGAAGGAGAAGCAAGAAGGGATGGACTGGAAGGGCGCGCGCCGTTCCGTACTTATGGCCGGCTAAGGCCAACCGCCGAGCTCCACGATCGCAGGTAATCATGACCCGGTTTGCATGCAGG
Source organism: Triticum urartu (assembly GCF_003073215.2). Lineage (NCBI taxonomy): Eukaryota > Viridiplantae > Streptophyta > Magnoliopsida > Poales > Poaceae > Triticum > Triticum urartu. The sequence goes on along the minus strand of NC_053028.1, from coordinate 375,488,058 downwards.
GACTTGTCCAATCCGCGCAGTTGCCGAGGCGCCATGGGGAAGTGGAGACGCCCACGTCCAATCAACCGCCATGCGGCGCCCAAGGCCGCAGGCTGTTAGGGCCCGCGGCGCTTCGCTCTTGCCCTTTCGCCTCCCTGCACGGCCAAGTCCGGGCGCGCCTTGGGCCCGGGGGCTACTGTCGGTGTTCTGGGAACGGGGGTCCCCAGACTTGCCTGCCTGCGGCCTGCGACGTGGCTCGAGGAGGGGCCCAGCGCGGCCCATCTTCATCAACACAGACCCAAGACCCTCGCGAGGGGCCAAGCCTCGCGGGGCGGATGACACAGAGCTTCCCTCAGGCACGGCCTCATCAGGCTGGCTCGCGAGGAGGCGGAGAGATCAAGGTGGGGTACCTCATGAGGTGCCCGTGACGCAAGCCATGATGACCAAAGGCGCCAGGCGGGCGCCAGCCGCGCAGTGTCCTCCTTTCCTCTTTGGTGCAAAGGGAGCAAGCGCAGGCGAGAGCATCAAGCAAAGGCACCCGTTTCGGTGCAACGAGACCAAGACCAGTCCAACGGCAGGGAGGAAGTCATTGTGGAGCCCAAGCCAGCGTCACCACCAGAGCCTTTGGCAGGCGAGGACCAACTTTAGTTAGGATAAGTGTACCAGATGTTCCCCTTCAAAATGGCCAATTGTTGGCGCCCTTCCCGCTCAATATTTGGGAAGAGGCCCAGGGCCTTTGCCTATAAATAGGACTAGCTACCCACAGGGTAGATCAGGGATCGGAGATCGGATCGCAATTAAGAAGGGAGAATCTAGAAGCCAAGAGAGAAACTAGCTAGGATCAGACCAAGTAGCATCACACACACAGAGAGAGAGAGAAGGGCGACTGAACTCCTCCTAGCAGTTCATCCCCCCAGCCAAGAACAGACCCTCGCTAGGCTGTTCTTCCTTGTATTGCTCATCATCATCAGCCCAAGAGGCAATCCACCACACCACACACTGGAGTTGGGTATTACACCACAACGGTGGCCCGAACCAGTATAAACCCTATGTCTCTTGTGTTGTTCTTTCCATAGCTTAGATCTTAGCGAGGCGGAGGGGTGCAGGTCGGTAGAAGGCAAAATCTCCGTGCGCACCCCAGTGTTCGAACCTCAAGGGTTTGCCGGAACCCGAAATCCGACAGTGGGAGCCCCCGTGAGGACCAAGGGCGGCACTCGAGAGACTCCGGGGCGTGTACAACTCCAACTCATTATTGCGTGAGAGTGTCACGAGCGGAGATCTTCACAGGCACGGAGCCTTGGTCATGGGTAGAACTTCCGGAGGTGCTGGATGTTCCAACGTTCTGGATGGGGATCCCGTCCTCCGTCTCCAGGTGCGTGACGCCAGGCCTGGAGACACGAGCGATCCTGAACGGGCCCTCCCACATGGGTGAGAGCTTATGCAGCCCTTCCCTGGAGAGCACCCACCTCAGGACGAGATCACCCACCTCGAGCATCCTGGAGCGTACGCTGCGGCAGTGATACCGCCGCAGCGTCTACTGGTACCTCGCTGCTCAGGACGAGGTCCATCCCCTGCAAGGCGTCCCGACGTGCCTCGTTGAACGCCAAGACCCTCATGGAGCGATGCCTGACATCATGAGGGAGGACTGCCTCAGCTCCGTAGATGAGGAAGAACGGAGTCTCTCCCGTGGGCTTGGTCGCGGTGGTGCGGATGGACCACAGCATGGACTGGAGCTCGTCGAACCAGCCCTACCATAGGCCTCGAGCTTATTCTTGAAGGTCCTTGCCTTGAGGCCCCTCAGGACCTCCGCCTTGGCGCGCTCAGCCCGGCCGTTGCTCCGTGGGTGTGCCACCGAAGCGTAGCATATCTGCATTCCAAGGTTAGCACAATATGTTTTGGATAGGTTGCTGGTGAACTGCGATCCATTGTGGGTGATGATGCGGTTAGGAACCCCGAAGCGGCTCACGAGGCCCTTGATTAACTTGACGGCCGAGCCAGCCGAGATGGTGCGGACGGCCCCCACCTCTGCCTACTTGGTGAACTTGTCGATGACGACTTAGAGGTAGCGGTAGCCCCCGGGCACTCGAGAAAATAGGCCCAGGATGCCCATCCCCTAGACCGCGAACGGCCACGAGAGCGGAATGGTCTAGAGGCCCTGGGCGGGCTGGTGGATCTTCTTAGCATGGTATTGACAAGCTTCACACGATCTTACCAACTCAATGGCGTCATTGAGCACTGTGGGCCAGTAGAATCCGCTGTGGAATGCCTTGCCCACAAGGGTACACGATGAGGAGTGATGCCCGCAGTCCTCGTCGTGGATGTCGGCCAACAGCTGGCATCCCTGCTCCCTGGAGATGCATCATAGAGAAACATTATTTGGGTGCTTTCGGTAGAGCTCACCATCTCGCATGCAGTACGCAGTAGCATGGCGGACCACATGCTCCGCGTCCTCCTCCTTCTCCAGCACAGTGCCCTGGAGCAGGTACGCCTTGAACTCCTCAGACCAGCACCCCTCCCGGGGCTCGAGCGCAAGGAGCAGGTGGGCCCCCGAGGTTGGGCCGCAGGCTGGTGTGCCAGAGAGGGGCGCCAAGGGAAGCTCCTCCCGAGGTGGTGCTAGTCCTGCAGCAGGGGGAACTGACGACGGTTTGAAGAGTCGCTCCTCGAAGACACCAGGATCCCAAGACTAGCGCTGGGATGTCCGCTTGGCGATTTCACCTGCCTCCTTGTTCGTGTCGCGTGGTACGTGCTGCAACTCCGAGCCCAAGAATCGTTTCTCAATTTTGCGTACCTCCTCAAGGTATGCCCCCATGTGTCTGTCCTTTGGTTTGTACGCCTTGTTGGAGAAGTTGACGAGGAGGTGGGAGTCGCCCCCGATGGTGAGGCGCTTCACCCCCAGGGTCGCTGCAGCCTTGAGGCCAGCGATTAGGCCCTCGTACTCTGCGATTTTGTTGGAGACCTTCTCACCATGTTGGAAACAGAGCTGCAGGGCGTAGTAGAGGTTGTCCTAGGTGGGTGAGATGAGCACAACTCCAGCCCCCGCGCCCTGGCGTGCTAATGCTCCGTCGAAGTGCATGACCCAGCCATCTGGAGCTTTGCTTCCAAGTGCAAGGGAATGGTCCTCGCCCACTTCTCGATCAGGGGCATCAGTCCATTCTTCCACAAAGTTAGCTAGGGTCGCACCTTTGATGATCCTGGTGATGCTGAACTCCAACTGGAATGCCTGTAGTTCAATGTTACATTCGGCGACCCTTCCTGCGGCGTTAGGTCTCTAGAGTACCTCCTCGAAGGGGTAAGCCGAGACAACCTTGATGGGCTGGCCTTGGAAGTAGTGAAGCAGTTTCCGGGAGGCGATGAGGAGTACGAGCAGGAGCTTTTGCGGCATGGGGTAGCATGCCCGTGCATCACGCAGGACCGTCCTGATGAAGTACACCGGGTGCTTGGTGAGGGTGGAGGTGTTGGCGGGGTTCCGTACCTCCTAAGACTGGAGGGCCTCAGGAGCTTTGTCATCTGTTGGGTCAGCCAAGGTCTCAGGAACACCATCCTCAGGAGCTTTGTCTTTTCTCGGAGCAGTCGTGACCTCAGGAACGCCATCCTCGGGCTGCGAAATCTCCGCGAGCCCTTGGCTTGACGCTCTTCCCGGACCGCCATGAGTGTCGCGCTAGCAGAGTTAGGTGTGGCGGCCAGGTAAAGCACCAAGGATTCGAGGGGGCGCAATGCTACCATCATCGGTGGGCTGGTGAGGTACCCCTTGAGGTCTTGGAAGGCCGCTTCAGCCTCTGGAGTCCACTCGAACGGGCCCTTCTTCTTCATCAGCTTGAAGAAAGTAAGTGCGCACTCGCCAAGCTTGGAGATGAAGCTCCCAAGTGAGGTTAGGCAGCCTACCACCTTCTGCATCTCCTTGAGAGTCTATGGCAGACTCATCCTCTCTATCTCCTTGACCTTCTCTGGGTTAGCCTCGATCCCTTTGTGTGACACCAGAAATCCCAGCAGCTTGCCGGACGGGACGCCAAACACACATTTCTCCGGGTTGAGTCACAGGTTCACCCTACACAGGCTAGCAAATGTTTCCTCTAGATCTTCAACAAGGGTTCTTGCCTCCCGAGACTTCACCACTATGTCATCGACATATGCCTCGGCATTCCTCCCGAGCTGCTGGACCAGGGCAATGTGCATCAGCCGCTGGAAAGTTGCTCCGGCATTGTGCAGTCCGAACGGCACGCAGGTGTAGCAGCATACCCCGCACGGGGTCAAGAAAGCTTTCTTCTCAACATCCTGCACCATCATCTTGATTTCGTGATAGCCCGAGAAGGCGTCCAGGAAGCAAAGTAGATCACACCCAGCGGTGGAGTCGACGATCTGATCGATACGTGGGAGAGGGAACGATTCTTGAGGACAAGCCTTGTTGAGGTTGGTGAAATTGACGCACATGCGCTCCTTCTCGCCTTCTTGGGGATGATTACCGGGTTTGCCAACCAATCCGGATGCCGCACTTCCCGAATGACGCCGGCCTCTTGCAGCTTGCGGGTCTCCTGAATGATGAACGACTGCTTCTCCAGGGCTTGCCGTCGTGCCTTCTGCTTTACTGGGTGCGCGTTGGGGCACACCATCAGGTGATGCTCGATTACCCCATGCGGAACCCCGACCAGGTCCGCCGCCTCCCACGCAAACACATCCTTGTTCGCTCGGAGGAAGCTGACCAGTGCCTCTTCCTGGTCATGGGGGAGGTTGGCGCCTATGGTGTAGGTAGAACCTGACTCCGCGTCTTCGTCGATCGGCACCTGCTTCATTTCGGCCTTGTCCTGAGAGAACAACTGCTTCTTCTTTGCTGGCGCAGCCCCCGGGCCCTCCGGAGCCCCTTCCCCGCTAGGCCGCGTGGCCGCCGCGGCCCTGAAGGTGATCTTGAGGGCTGAGAGCGCATCCTTGGTATCTCCCGCCACGGTGAGGACACCGCTGCTCCCTGACATCTTCATGAGGTTGTAACCAGGATGGATTGCCACCATGAACTTGGCCAGGGCCGGGTACCCGAGAATTGCATTATACGGGAGGCTGATGCGGGCGATGTCGAAGTCGATGAGCTCGGTGTGGTAGTTGTCGCGTGTGCCAAAGGTGACGGGGAGGCGGATCTGCCCCAGAGGGCAGGTGGAGCTATCAACGACCCCAGAGAAAGGCTTGGTGGGGAGGAGCCGGTCGTAAGGCACATGACGCAGGCCGAACTCTTCCACGGAGAGGACATTGAGGCTAGTGCCGCCGTCAATGAGGGTCTTGGTGACTGCCATGTTGCAGATGGTGGGGGTGCAGAGCATTGGGAGCACACCGGCGCCGGCCGTGGTCACGGGGTGGTCCCTTGAGTCGAAGGTGAGGTCAGCCTTAGGCGCCACCCAGCCCGGGGGAGCCCCCCACTGCGCGTGGGCGGCTCCCAGCTGCTAGCAAAACTTCTTGACGTGGCGGTTTGAGGCCAGCGCATGCGAGCCGCCAAGGAGGGCCGCGACAGCGTGGGGCTCCGGTACCATGAATCGCGCAATGAAGAGGCCACACAGCTCCTCCCAGGAAGTCATCGAAGACTCCGGCAAGCCCAGGGGCCAGGCACGCGGCACACCCGTAAGGGCCATGGGGAGCCAGTTCGCCATGACCTTGTCGTCGCCGCCGACCGCCCAGACAGCCTCAGTATATGCCTAGAGAAATCATGTTGGTCCCGTGTGCCGTCTTACCGAGGTGCCAGCTCTGGCCTGAACTTTGGTGGACATTGCACCCGCCGCAAGGCGGGGGTGAAAGCCCAGTGGCCCATGATGCCTCAGAACGCGCTTGGGGGCCCAGCCGGTGGAGCGACGCCCGCCATGAGAGCCAAACAGCATAGGCGGAGCGCAGCAAGCGCGAAGGTGAATCTTTGATGCACCCCTACCTGGAGCGCCAAATGTCAGATTCGGGGCTTCGCGGACCCAAGAAAGATTCAAACTCTGGGGTGCGTGCGAAGAACTCAATCTCCCAACCTGCCAGTTCATTTCTCTCACAGCCTAGCTCGATGAACGGGAAAGGAAAGAGACACGACAGTTTACCCAGGTTCGGGCCACCATGTGGTGTAAAACCCTACTCCTGTTCGTGTGTTTGGGTGTGCTGGTGAGGTAGGAGTGGATTCGATCCGATCCCCCTCTATGGTGGTGGCTAACCTATATTTATAGTGGCCTTGGTCCTCTTCCCCCCCCCCAAAATGAAGGCGGGAAGGGATCCCACAACGGCAAAGTTTGAATGGAGACAGATAGTACATCCTATCTTGACGAAAGGTGGTCTTCGCCTGCAAAGCTCCTGGTCATGACATCGGGGTGGGCTCGGTGTTGACCTCTGTCCTGGCGGTCTTGGTCTTGTAGCACAGAAATGGAAACCTTTGGCTGATTCCTTGGGACTCCGTGCCTGCGCTGGCCTCTTTAACACCAAAGAGGAAACCCGCTATACTGCGCCCACTGCGCCCGCCTGGCCTTGGTCGTCATGGCTTGTATCATCCGGACCTCGCGAGGTGGGCGCCTGCATAGAAGTCTCCGCCCCTCATGAGCCAGCCTAGGGAGGCTGCTCCCTCTGGAGGTCTTGATGTCGTCCGCCCCCACGAGGCTTGGCCCCTCGCGAGGGTCTTGTGTTGTCAATGCTGAAGGTGAGCCGTACCAGACCGCTGATGGAGCCACGCCGTGGGATGCGGGCAGGCAAGTCTGGGTACCCCGGTTTCCAGAACACCGACACTCCTCTATATATCTGATCACTTGCTTAGCATTTTTAGTCCTTTGGATTTATTTCAACATTGACAATATCTTGGACTACAATTTGCATGAATTTGTGCCACTTGTCCTAACCAAGAAAATCGATAAGCTTTACTTTGTAGGTGTGAGTGAACAATTCCGGTACCAATTCCACTATTCTTTTATTTCATATTGAGTGACACAAGATACATCATCAACTTTGGAAAAGGTAGTTTGGTATTGCTTATCTCATTTCCTACTCACCTTTGCTCGAGTCTTGTGATGGATAGGAAAGGCACATCATCTCCGATCTACAATCACAACGACGAGTTCGATGCTATGAAGAACTTCATCGACGTCAAGATGGACAAGCACATGGATGAGCTCAAGGTCCTCATCAAGAACTGCAAGAGGTCTTCCTCATCTTCTAGAAGACACTCAAGTGCAAAGACTCCCAAGCTAGCATCTCCGGCAAGTAGACAGAAGCATCGACATCGACAAGACCATGAAGAGTACACTTCTGGATGAGAGTCGGCTTCTCTGCCACACCCGTGCACATGGGCCTTCGACCCCCGTGCACACGGGACCCGTGCCCATGGCCTCCTGCACCCCCATGCGCATGGGCTCTACAGAACCGCAACATCAACCCCAAGGTTGCAGCTTCTTCAACAACATTGGCATCTTTGCTAAGTGACTTAAAGGAATCTCCGCCTTCAGACGTACGACATCTTCGCCTACTCCACGAGCTCAAGTCCACTACCTCCACGAGCTACTTCGACTTCGCCAACACTGATGAGATTCCATTCTTTGGGACTAATGACCCCGAAGAGTACCTCAAGTGGGAGCGCAAGATGGACGACTACCTCAAGCTACACCAAGTCCCCTCCGGAGATCAAGTGAAGTGCGTCAAAAGTACCTTCCATGACTACGCGTTGACTTGGTGGCTTCACACACCTTCTACAAGCTTCAACACGAGTTGGTCCAAGACGAAGAAAGCGATGCGGCGAGAATTTGTGCCTTCCACCTACACGGAACATCTTCAACGCCAATTGGAGAACACCATACAAGGATTGAAGTCCCTCAATGAGTACTTCAAGAACATGAAGAAGGCCTTGCGACGAGCCGGTGTGGATGACCCCATTTGGATGAAGTTCTACTTCATGATGGGATTGAACAACAACATCGCCAAGCCTATCTTCACCAACAAGTATGAGTCCCTCAACGGCATGTAGTTTGGTGCTCTCAAGGTGGAGGAAGAACTCATGAAGGCCAAGTCTACTTGGCCCCTAGCACACTTCACAACGACCACGCTCAAAGACGGTGATCATGAGGCTAGAACCACCGAGATGTCCAATCCCGACGAGCTCCAAGTTGACGTTTCCAAGTTCGACTTCACCACCATCCCTCTTTGTGACATTGATGATGCCGAGTCTACTACACTCTTTTTCAAGACAGTGCGGCGACGAGTACGACTACAGAGTAACTTAAGGACCAAGATTTGGAGGTGAGCGACACGATGACGAGCAAGGATGATGCTTGCATCTTTGGAGGCGAGAGTGATGATGTGCCATCTTCGGCCTTCATCCATGGTGACGACTACGAGATGGTTGAGCATCAGATTTTCCCTTTGACCGGGTAGGCGTATGGTGATGAGTTGAGTGACATATCTCACCATATTGAGAGTGAGAATGACTTCACCACTAGCCCCATATATGATGAGCTGCCCCAATTCCCATGTGAGGAGAGCCACCACCACCACTTGTGTGATTTGAGTGAATCCACCATATGTGACATTGAGTGCACCTACCTTGAGGGAGTGAGTGAGCCACCACCACATAGAGTTTGTTTTTCTAGTGATGATATTGAGATGCTCCCTTTGCATCATTGAGGCACCCCGGGTCAGAGCGACCGGTTTACCCTGTGTTGTCAACCCAGAGATCAAGTCTTTTGGCAACACACAACATCTTGGTATAGAAATCACCGCTTTATTGAAACTAGTAGAAGCATAGGGTGACATTACAACAAGTTGCCAGGCCAAGCGGCACACTCAGTGCCGCTGAACAATATGTACATTATTTAGTAGACATAAAGGGGCCTCGAACACGACATCTACATGGTAGCGGAACACCGACGTAGCGGGACTCCATAACACAGGGACACCGACATGGACACGGTCTAGACACGGTAGCTCTCCGATCCAGTTAGGCTTTCCTAAAATCTGGCATAACATGCCAGGTCAGTACATTGAATGTACTTGCAAGCTCACAGCAAACAGAACCATAATGACAAACAACATAATGACATTAATCAAGTTAAATGCAAACAACAACATGCTACTCATGCAGTGAAACCAAACTTGTGCATCAAGTCACACAGACTCCCTTACTGACCGGTTGCCTCGAAACCGAACAGTGCTCATGACAAAGCATGAACAGAACCATACTTGGTCCAACTGGTTACCTCGTAACCAAACCGTGATCGCTCCCGGATCACAAATAAAACCACAACAGTCAGCCTCACTGACTTCATCATCATCTAACCAGTGCAACGCAAGTTGATTAGTGTGCAAGTTTCCTTAATAATAGTCTGTCCATGGTGTGACTTACTTACGAACTGCGCCCTTATCGACGGGCGCGGCTATCAATAGATTAATACACTCTGTAGAGGTAGCAAACTTTACCCACACAACAGAATCCATGGCCTCACCCTCCCATTCAGGTGGACCAACGACATTCCGACAGAACTCTCCCATTGCCATGACACTCTTACAGCCACTCCGACCAACTCCCCACTAGGATTAGTCCTGGGTGACCCAGCCTACCAAAGAAAAAACTACCACCGTCATGGCAAACAAACAGTCCCAAACGGGGACATGGTACCATAACAACAACATGTTCACATGGTTATGTCTGCTTACCGGGCTAGGGTAACGCACACCCATAACCTTCCGTCTTTGGAGGCACCGACAAAAGGCATGACAACGGACGAATACTGGCCTCCCCACAAAGGCAGTGTGGTTGCACTCGTCAGCCGGATTCAGTGGCACCATGACCCGAGCAACTTTTATGTTCAAGTTCAATTACCATCAATTTTAACTTGAAATAAAAATGCTTGAGTCAAGAATATGCCATGCTTATGCAACCATATATCTTGCATCACAAATCACAACAGATCAACTTCATTCCAAGTTCTACTTGCACAAACTTAACTTTCAACATTTCTAGTCCTTTATTACTTGTCATTTAAACTCATCACTTTGGTTGGCATTAATCAACCTAAACTTTTCTTAGCAAGAATATAGCAAAATAAGACTAATAATCATATCACAATAGTCATGTCAAACTTACTTAGATCAACTACTTCATCTATTCTTCACTAGTTCAAGCATTCACTTCTGTTAACTAAGACCTTTGACCATGACAAACTAAATAACACAAGCATAATTGATTTTAATACTATATGCAATGAACAATATATATATATATTCAACTAGAAAATCATGAATATTGCAAAGACACCATGATATTGTTGTTGTGGCTTGCCTTAGTGCAGAGGAGCTTCACACTCCTCCTGGATGGGTTCAAGACAAGCTTCACCTTCTGAAAATAATTCAAATGACAAAAAGAAAATATCAAGAATAGTTCTGAAAATCACCAGAAATTATAGGCAGCAAGGAAAAATCCCATCTTGGGTGTGCTGCTAGAGTGTTCCAGTAAGAATAGAATGCAGAAAGAATCGACTCATTTGGACTTGCAGAATAAGAGTTAGAGATGGTCAAAGTTCTGGTCAAATTTAAACTTAATTTGAATTAAAAAGAAAATCCAGGGGGGTGACGTTGAAGGTGTAAAACGCCTGGGCGCCACCACTCATACAGCTTCGGGCGAGGCCTGAGTGGCTGACAGCGGGCCCCACTGGTCAGGTCAGAGGGGGGGAGAGACAGAGCACGACGAGGCTCCGCCGGAGCGCACGCCGGCGAGGAGGGCTCCTTGGACCGGTCGAAAGGGATAGGATTGGAGAGGAGGTTGAGACGCACCTGCCTGTACCCGTAGCGTAGCTAGAGGTGACCGGACGGGGTCGGAACTGAGCTCTCCAGCGGTGGCAGCGGGTGGGGCTCGTCGGAGTTGGCGATTCGGGTGAGGCAAGGCCGGTCCAACCAATCAAACGGCACCAGCTCACATCAGTGGACCACCACAAACACGCCTGAGGAGTCGGTGGAGCACGAGCAGCTCTGGAGAGGGAGCGAGCCTAGGACAGGGATCATCGACGAGCTCGGGACAGGGGTGACGGCCAAAGGCCTGCCCGGCCGGGCTGCGGTTTCCTACGGGGTCGTGGTGATGTGGTGGTGGTGAGTGAGGAGGGAAACGAGCTCGGGAGGGACTATATATAGGCGAGGCCGAGGCAGGGAACGAGAGCTCGCCGGAGCTCTCTGGAGCATCGCCCGGTGACGAATGGCGTCAATGATAGAGGGGGAAACGCCGGGGATCACGTATAGGCTGTAGATGAGCGGCGACGAGCACAGGAGCGCGGTACATGACGAGCACAGGGGCACGGATGCACTATTGCCTTGGCTACTCCATGCTCGTGCTCGCTATGGCGAGCTTCGGCATCGGCGAGTACCAGGGTGCAGTTATGGAGGTTCAAACGAAGATGGGGGCATGGATTGGAAAGGTGCGACGGTCGGGGCAGCGAGCACACGTGCAACAGAGGCGCTGGTGCAACACAGAGCGCGTCGACCGCATGCCAACCCCCTTGGAGGAACGTGGTCACCGCGTGAACTTTGGCATCAGGCTGAGCTAAGCGCAAACACCATGTGTGGTACCTAGTCCTTAGTGGTTTTGGTCATTTTGCATAGTTGGTTTGGTCACAGGTGCACTGTGGGAGTGGCTCTCTTCCTGGCATGTTTCTGGACAGAAGCTTGTGATCTTGACTGTGGTCAAACCAGAGAGGGTTCAGGGCTGATTTTTGGTGGTTAGTAGTTTCCTTGGAGGGTAATGAGGCTCAAGAAAAACCAACCTCATTGGATCTAGGAAAATGGTACTTGCTGTAGAAAGTGATCATTCTGTCTAGAACAGAAATGATTTTCTGTAGCAAAAATATTACAAAAAGTTATGTAATATTTTTGCTCAAGAAGGTGCCCTAGGGTTCAACGAACATTTGGGAATTTTCTTAGATTTTTGTGGGCAAAGAAATTGAGGGTTGCTTTGGAACATACTTCTCTGAAATGATTTTCAGGGAAAAAATGAATATTTTTCCTTCAAAAATATTCCTTCGGCTTTTGTGGAGTTTATCAGAGAAGAAAAAGATGTGTTAGAGGTGGAGAGGTCACTTGGGTGAAAATCAAGGGTCGACCCAAGTGTTCAAGTCTATTTGAATTGATTCAAAACTCCAAATCCAAAGCAAAAGCAGTAGAAAGTCCAAAGAAAAGAGAAGGCAAAAACCAGGCTGTCACAAACCTCCCCCACTTAAGATGAATCTCGTCCTCGAGATTCGGTTGCTTGTGAAAACAATTCTGGGTAGGTTGTTCTTAAAAATTCCTCTCTTTCCCTGATTGCTTCTTCCTCGGTGTAATGCTCCCATCGAACCTTGATAAATTTGACCGCTTTGCTGCGTGTGACCCTTTCTGCCTCATCCAAGATTCTGAATGGTCTCTCCTCATAAGTTAAATCCTTGGCAAGCTCAATTTCTGACATATCCGTCCTCTTCTCACGTGGTGAAATACACCTTCTTAGCTGTGATACATGGAACACATTGCGCACATCCGGCAATTCGGGTGGCAATTCTAACTGATAAGCAACTGTGCCAACTTGTGTCATGACTGGTAACAGACCTATATACCTTGGTGCCAATTTTCCTCGGGTCTGAAATCCCTTGACCCCCTTCATGGTTGTTACTCAGAGATACATGGGTTCACCAGGTTCAAAGCTGACTTGTTGGTGTTTGGCATCATAATAACTCTTCTTTCGTGACTTAGCCATCTATAGTCTATGTCAAATTTACCTGACTTGTTTCTCTGCCTCCAATATTAGACCAGTACCGAAAATGTGGTTGTCTCCGGTTTGAGACCAATTTAATGGAGTGCGGCACTTACGGCCGTATAAAGCTTCAAAGGGTGACATTTTCAAGCTGGTTTGAAAACTGTTGTTGTATGAGAATTCCGCATATGGCAGACAATCTTCCCATTTGGGTCCATGGGCTAAGGCACATGCTCAAAGCATATCTTCAAGGATTTGATTTACCCGCTTAGTCTGACCGTCTATCTATGGATGATAGGCGGTGCTATATTTGAGAGCGGTCCCCAAATCATGATGGAGCCGGGACCAGAATGCGGATGTAAACAATGAACCTCGGTCCGAAGTGATTGTTTTTGGAACTCCATGCAAACTGACAATCCGGGACACATATAATTGCGCAAGTTGGTCAGCATGAAGGGTGGTGCGGATAGGAATGAAATGAGCCACTTTAGTCAGCGTGTCCACTAGGACCCATATAGCATCATTGCCTCGGTGAGTCCGGGGTAGACCAGTGATAATGTCCATGCAGACATTGTCCCATTTCCATTGTGAGACGGGTAGAGATTGGAGAAGTCCAATGGGTTTTTGGTGTTTCGCCTTTACTTTGTTGCAGATATCACAACAAGTGACAAAATATGCGATGTCCCTTTTCATTCCATTCCACCAAAATATGTGTCGAAGGTCTTCATACATTTTAGTACCGCCTGGGTGTATTGAGTATGAGGATTACTGTGCTTCTGCCAAAATTTTCTTCCTCAAATCTGCTAACTTAGGTACGCATATCCTTCCTCGGAACCTGAGTGTACCCAGTGTGTCTCTTGAGAAATCCTAAGTCTTGCCTTATCGCAGGCTTTGGATATATCCTTGCAGACCCTTGTCTTTAGCCTATGCTATGGGAATATCCTCTTCTAGCGCATGAGTTACTTCCAAAATATTTGCAAGGCTGGCATTTATAATTACCAAGTTGAGCTGAGCGATCTCCTGCTGGAGTTCTGAAGGCAAAGACTCTATCATGGCATTCAATTTGGCAGGCTTACGACTAAGGGCATCAGCAACTACGTTGGCCTTTCTCAGATGGTAATTTATTTCCAAATGATAGTCTTTGACCAACTCGAGCCATCTTCGTTATCAGAGGTTTAAGTCTGTCTGGGTGAATATATATTTGAGACTCTTGTCGTCGGTAAATATTTGACATCTCTTTCCAATGAGGTAATATCTCCAAATCTTTAGAGAGTGCAACACAGCGGCTAGTTCCAAATCATGTGTAGGATAGTTTCCTTCATGAAGTCGTAGCTAGCGAGATGCGTAAGCTACTACCTTGCCGTTTTGCATAAGTACACACCCAATGCCTTGTTTGGATGCGTTGCGATACACATCAAAGCTGCGGTAAATGTCTGGGGGAGTCAAGACCGATGCTGATGTCAATCTAGTTTTTAGCTCGTAAAGCTTCGCTCGCAATTCTCAGTCCATTCAAATTTCTGGTCTTTCTTGAGAAGTTCTGTCATCAGCTTGGCAATTTTGGATAATCCTTTAATGAACCAACGGTAGTACTCGGCTAATCCAAGGAAACTCCAGACTTGGGTTACGGTCGTGGGTGCTTCTCAATCAAGCACATCTTTCACTTTGCTAGGATCCACTGCGATACCTTCTACTGAAATAACATTCCCTTGAAATCCGACTTGTTTTAGCCAAAACTCACACTTGCTGAATTTTGCATATAGCTGATGGTCAGGGAGTCTTTGTAGGACTGCTGAGAGGTGTTCCGCGTGTTCTTCGTTAATCTTGGAGTAAATTAGAATATCATCAATGAAAACCACCAAAAACTTGTCCAAAAATTCCATGAACACCTTATTCATCATATGCATGAAAAAGGCAGGGGCATTCGTGAGGCCGAAGGACATCACCGTGTATTCATAAAGATCGTACCGAGTAGTGAACGCGGTCTTAGGAATATCTTCCTTCTTGATTTTTAGTTGATTATATCCGGTCCTTAAATCAACCTTGGAAAATACTTTTGCACCACTGAGCTGATCGAACAAGTCATCAATCCTTGGTAATGGGTACTTGATCTTGATGGTGACATCGTTCAACTGACGATAGTCAACGCACATTCTGAGACCACCATATTTCTTGTCCACAAATATTGCAGGTGATCCCCATGGTGATGAACTGGGGCGGATATATCCTTTCTGTAGCATTTTATCCAACTGCTTCTTTAGTTCCACGAGTTCGGAGGAAGGCATCCGATAATACTTTTTGTACAATGGTGCAGTTCCAGGCACAAGATCAATTGCAAACTCAAGCTCTCGGTCCGATGGCATGCCTGGCAATTCTTCTGGGAATACATCAGGAAACTCACTGACCACAGGAATTAATCCCAACTCGTTCGCCACAACGGTGAAAATCATTTCTTTCTTGGGTATACTCCTGCGAGCATAGAACTTTGTAGCCTGCCCTTCCTGATTTGTCATGGTGACTTCTCGAGTTGCACAGTTTATGCATACTTGATATTGAGTCAACCAGTTCATTCCCAAAATAACGTCCAACTTGGCAGACTCGATTACTATCAAAGCGGTTGGAAAGAGGACCCCCTTGATACCAATTTCCAAATTTCGGCAGACCAATTTTATTTTGAGCACAGATCCCGGGGACTGAACCAGCATACTTTTCCCAAAAAGAGAGCAAGGGAATTTGTTTTGGGCAACGAAACTTCAAGAAACAAAAGAGTGGGAAGCCCTAGAGTCAAATAAAATTATTGCGGGTATGCTATTAACAGGGAACATACCAATGACGACTTCGGGGTTTTCTCGAGCCTCGTCTATGGAGAGGTGATGCACTTGCCCTTGGACGATCTGCTGGGTATGATATGGCCCCATATGATTGACTTGCGGTCGGAACAGGGCATTTGACTTCCTGGGACACTGCCTGGCATAATGTTCGGTCTGTCCATAGTTAAAACAGGCATTATTGCGTTGGCACTCCTCGTGTACTGGATTGGTCACGACATTCTTAACTTGAGTAGTGGTCTTTTTCACATTCTGCTGCCAACTGGGTTTGTACTCCACTTGAGTCTGTTGCCATGTACGGGCCTTCTGTATGGGCTGTCCGTCCTTCTTTGGCTCAAATTTGCGCTTGTTGTCATTATTTGTGGGTCGGTTGTCTTGCACAGGCTTGTATTCTTTTTCTGCGATGAGAGCCTTATTTACCAGAGACTGAAAATTTGAAAAATCGAGCATGCAGAGAACACTCCTGAGGTGTTGACTTAATCTGCTAAGGAACCTGTCAATCTTCCTTTCTTCCGTGGCCACATCATACAAAGAATAACGGGCCAGGTGGTTGAACTTGTGCAAATATTCACTGATTGATAGACTGCCTTGAGTGAGACCAAGAAATTCGCATTGCTTGATCTTCAAGATACCAGCTGGAATATGATACTTGAGAAATTGGTCGTTGAAATTAGTCCACGTAATTTCTTCTCCCACGGGCCACAGGGATTTAGCATTATCCCACCATATGGCAGCGACCCCTTCAAGATAGTGGGTAGAAAACGGAACCTTGTTAGCCTCTTCAGTGTGAGCGATTTCAAGTTTCTTCTCAATGGTGCGTAACCAATCGTCTGCTTCCAAAGGGTCAACCACTTGACTAAAACTGGGAGGCTTAGTCCTTTGAAAATCTAACAGTTTGGAGTGCTGGCCACTTTGATTTCCATTCTACCCAACCATAGCTTGCACACTTCTTAACAGCTCAATCAGATCATTGTTCCTTCTTTCCTCAAACATGCGCATAATTTTTTCAGTAGAGGGTGGATTTTGCGGTGGAGGTGGTGGCTGCGGATACGGCTCGGGGGAGTGTCCTGCCTGCCTTGCTGAGCGACGAACAGGAACATCCTCACTAGCCTGTGAGCTGCTACCTCCCCACGTCATCCTACTATTTATTTTCCCAATAAGAGCAACCGCGATGAAAACATCCAAACATGGGAAGAAAAGGCAGCGACAAACCCGAAAGAGCGGAACGAAAAAAACACAAGGAACCCAATGACCGAATAAAAAGTTCCACATAATTATACATAGACTGGTGCAACTACTCGCATACACGCAATGATACACCATGGGTCATACAACTTCATCCGTACATCTCATGACCACTGCGGATACTCACACGCTCTAAGACTCTGTCAGTGTTGTCGGATCCTCTCCTGAGTCAGACCGAGATCCTGAACCGAGGACGCCAACCGAGACCTCTGGGTTAAATGTAACATGACGACACTGCCTCAAGGGCTCTCCCTCAGGGGTAGGCGCGGGATGAGAAGGGATCATAGGAGATGCGGGGGTAGCAAGAAGAGATTCCCACTCAGCAGGAGCACTATGCGGGTTCATTGTCGAGGTGCCCGAGCTACTCAGGGGAGTAACCAAAGAAATAGGCGAGCTAGAACTGGGCACAATATAAGGAGTAAATCCCATAGAGGGTGGAGTAGGGTAGGATCTGGCAGCGGCTAAAGCAGAACGAGCACGATTCAGCTCCCGAGCCAACTCGTGAATCAGAAGATAACTAGCAGTGATATATCGCGAAAGGTGGATAGTGTCACTATCAGACACCTGATCAACGGAATGAAAGCGAACACGACCATCATCGTGCAAGGATGTGTAGAAACGAAAACCTGGATGGTTCTGCATCTGAGCCTCTGTGTATCGTAACCCAACAAGAATCTCGAATGCAGCATACTGGCCGGCATGAGCGGTGATGGAGGCATAACCGCTCCGAGAGGTACGAGTGTAAGAGCATGTTGACGAACTGGTTCACAGAGTAACCATAGCATGATACTCATACACGGAGTCGGCTAGACGCTCCCGGTACACCCGATATGCTAGGTCATCACCGTAAGGGTACAGTCGACGCCACACGCTACAAAGGAGATGCGGCGAGGTGTACGACACCAGCTGCAACTGACACGGATATGACACCGGAGCCATCTACACTCAGAACCATTAGTGGGTTAGGAAATAAAATAGAACGAGTGCATGCAATGCAACAATCAGCTACAAACACTACCGGCACTCAACTTTTATGGTAACTAACGTCCAGCTAACACGTCGGCAGTCTAGCGTGTCCAACAGTCAGTGCGGCTCTGATACCAAGCGTTGTGGCACCCCAGCTCAGAGCAACCGGTTTACCCTGTGTTACCAACCCAGAGATCATGTCTTCTGGCAACACACAACATCTTGGTACAGAAATTACCGCTTTATTGAAACTAGCGAAAGCATAGAGTGACATTACAACAAGTTGCAAGGCCAAGCGACACACACGGTGCGGCTGAACAATATGTACATTATTTAGTAGACATAAAGGGGCCTCGAACACGACATCTACACGACAGCGGAACAACGACGTAGCGGGACTCCATAGCATAGGGACACTGATGTGGACACGGTCTAGACACGACAGCTCTCCGATCCAGTTAGGCTTTCCTGAAATCTAGCATAACACACCAGGTCAGTACATTGAATGTACTTGCAAGCTCACAGCAAACAGAACCATAATGACAAACAACATCATGACATTTAATCAAGTTAAATGCAAACAACAACATGCTACTCATGCAGTGAAACCAAACGTGTGCATCGAGTCACACGGACTCCCTTACCAACCGGTTGCCTCGCAAC
The DNA here is from genome assembly GCF_003073215.2 of Triticum urartu. Lineage (NCBI taxonomy): Eukaryota > Viridiplantae > Streptophyta > Magnoliopsida > Poales > Poaceae > Triticum > Triticum urartu. Next base: position 375,469,686 of record NC_053028.1, on the reverse strand, counting down.
CGAACAGTGCTCACAACAAAGCACGAACAGAACCATACTTGGTCCGACTGGTTACCTCGTAACCACACCGTGATCGCTCCCGGATCACAAATAAAACCGCAACAGTCAGCCTCACTGACTTCATCATCATCTAACCAGTGCAATGCAAGTTGATTAGTGTGCAAGTTTCCTTAATAATAGTTGGTCCATGGTGTGACTTACTTACGAACCGGGCCCTTATCCGTGGGCGCGACTATCGGTAGATTAATACACTCTGCAGAGGTAGCGCACTCTACCCACACCACATAATCCATGGCCTCACCCTCCCATTCGGGTGGACCAATGACATTCCGACAGAACTCGCCCATTGCCATGACACTCTTACGGCCACTCCGACCAACTCCCCACTGGGATTAGTCCTGGGTGACCCAGCCTACCAAAGGAAAAACTACCACCGTCATGGCAAACAAACAGTCCCAAATGGGGACACGGTACCATAACAACAACAACAGGTTCACAAGGTTATGCCTGCTTACCAGGCCAGGGTAATGCACGCCCATAACCTCCCCTCTTTGGAGGCACCGACAAAAGGCATGACAACGGACGACTACCGGCCTCCCCACAAAGGCAAGTGTGGTTGCACTTGTTAGCCCGATTCAGTGGCACCATGACCTGACCAACTTTTATGTTCAAGTTCAATTACCATCAAGTTTAACTTGAAATAAAAATGCTCGCGTCAAGAATATGCCATGCTTATGCAACCATATATCATGCATCACAAATCACAACAGATCAACTTCATTCCAAGTTCTACTTGCACAAACTTAACACTTCTGGTCCTTTCTTACTTGTCATTTAAACTCATCACTTTGGTTGGCATAAATCAACTAAAACTTTTCTTAGCAAGAATATAGAAAAATAAGACCAATAATCATATCACAATAGTCATGTCAAACTTACTTATATCAACTACTCCATCTATTCTTCACTAGTTCAAGCATCCACTTCTGTTAACTAACACTTTAACCATGAAAAACTAAATAACACAAGCATAATTGATTTTAATACTATATGGAATGAATAATATATATATTCAAGTAGAAAATTATGAATATTGCAAAGACACCATGATAATGTTGTTGTGGCTTGCCTTAGTGCAGAGGAGCTTCACACTCCTCCTGGCTGCCTTCAAGACAAGCTTCACCTTCTGAAAATAATTCAAATGACAAAAAGAAAATATCAAGAACACTTCTGAAACTCACCAGAAATTCTAGGCAGCAAGGAAACATCCCATCTTGGGTGTGATGCTAGAGTTTTCCAGTAAGAACATAATGCAAAAAGAATCAACTCATTTGGACTTGTATAATAAGAGTTAGAGATGGTCAAAGTTCCGGTCAAATTTAAACTAAGTTTGAATTAAAAAGAAAATCCAGGGGGGTGACGTCGAAGGCGTAAAACGCCCGGGCGCCACCACTCATACCGCTTCCGGCGCGGCCTGAGTGGCTGACAGCGGGCCCTGCTAGTCAGGTCGGAGGGGGAGGGGGAGAGAGACAGAGCACGGCGAGGCTCCGCTGGAGCGCACGCCAGCGAGGAGGGTCCTTGGACCGGTCCAAAGGGATAGGATTGGAGAGGATGTTGAGACGCACCTTCTCATACATGTAGCGTAGCTAGAGGTGACTGGACGGGGTCGGAACTGAGCTCTCCAGCGGCGGCAGTGGGCGGGGCTCATCGGAGTTGGCGATTCTGTCAAGGCAAGGCTGGTCCAGCCGCTCCAACGGCACCAACTCACACCAGTGGACCACCAAGAACATGCATGAGGAGTCGGTGGAGCACGAGCGGCTCTGAAGAGGGAGGGAGCCTAGGACGGGGATCGTCGGCAAGCTCAGGACGAGGGCGATGGCCAGAGGCCTGCCCGACCGGGCTACGGCTTCCTACAGGGTCATGATGATGTGGTGGTGGTGAGTGAGGAGGGAAACGAGCTCGGGAGGGACTATATATAGGCAAGGCCGAGGTGGGGATCGAGAGCTCGCCGGAGCTCTCTGGAGCGTCGCCCGGCGACGAATGGCGTCTGTGAGAGAGGGGGAAAACACCGGGGATCACGCAGATGCTGTAGACGAGCGGCGGCAAGCACAGGAGCGTGGTACGAGACGAATAAAGGGGCATGGGCGCATTGTTGCCTTGGTCGCGCCATGCCCGTGCTCGCTGCGGCGAGCTCTAGCATTGGTGAGCGCCAGGGTGCAGTTATGGAGGTTCAAACGAAGATGGGGGCGCGGTTTGGCAAGGTGTGACGGTCGGGGCAACGAGCACACGCGCAAGAGAGGCGCTGGCGCAACGGAGAGCGTGTCGACCACATGCCAACCCCCTTGGACGAACATGGTCTCCATGTGAACTTTGGCATCAGGCTGAGCTAAGCGCAAACACCATATTTGGCAGCTAGTCCTTAGTGATTTTGGTCGTTTTGCATAGTTGGCTTGGTCACGGGTGCACTTTGGGAGTGGCTCTCTTCCTGGGAAGTTTCTGGATAGAAACTTGTGAGCTTGATTGTGGTCAAACCAGAGAGGGTTTAGGGCCGATTTTTGGTGGTTAGTAGTTTCTTAGGAGGGTAATGAGGTTCAAGAAAAACCAGCCTCATTGGATCAAGGAAAATGGTACTTGCTGTAGAAAGTGATCATTCTGTCCAGAACAGAAATGATTTTCTGTAGCAAAAATATTACAAAAATTTATGCAATATTTTTTCTCAGGAAGGTTTCCTAGGGTTCAAAGAACATTTGGGAATTTTCTCAGATTTTTGTGGGCAAACAAAATGAGGGTTGCTTTGGAACATACTTCTCTGAAATGATTTTCAGGGAAGAAAATGAATATTTTTTCCTTTATGAAAAATATTCATTGGGATTTTGTGGAGTTTATCCGAGAAGGAAAAGATGAGTTAGAGGTGGAGAGGTCACATGGGTGAAAATCAAGGGTGGACACAAGTGTTCAAGTCCATTTGAATTGATTCAAAACTCCAAATCCAAAGCAAAAGCAGTAGAAAGTCCGAAAAAAGGGAGAAGGCAAAAACCTGGTTGTCACAATCATTTACCGCATATGCCATGCCATGACCACCTAGCTTCGAACAAGCATTGTTTACTGTTGTCCATTTTCTCCATATTATGCTTCCACTATTGCTCATGAGGAGACCCGCATAGTTTCCTCATACCTATTAGGAGATTTTGACACATCCTATGATTTGCATGATTCCCATGATTGTTGTCGGATTTCAGGTTCCCGCAAAACCCTTGAGGTTCGAACACTGGGGTGCACATGAAGATCTCCCCCTCTCTAGCTCGCACACTCAACGATCTCATGGCCTAGCTCTACGAACCCAAAGAACATGAGACACAAGATTTATACTGGTTCGGGCCACCGTTGTGGTGTAATACCCTACTCCAGTATGTTGTGGTGGATTGCCTCTTGGGCTATGGATGAACAGTTACAAGGGAAGAACAGCCACCTGAGGAGAGGTGTTCTTGTGCTTGGTGAACTTGTGTGAGGCTAAGGATGGAATGGCTCCGATCCAAGATCAGATCGATCGATCCCCCTTCTATGGTGGTGGCTAGTCCTATTTATTGAGGCCCTGGTCCTCTTCCCAAATATTGAGCGAGAAGGGATCCCACAACCGCCAATTTGAAGGGAGACAACTAGTACAAGTTATCCTGACAAAAGTAGTCTTCTCCTGCCAAAGGCTCTGGTGGTGACGCCGTCTTGGACTCCACGGTGACCTCCGTCCTGCCGTATTGCGGGTCTTGGTCTTGTTGCACCGATATGGAAACCTTTGCCTAATGCCTTGGAACTCCTCGCCTGCGCTTGCCTCCTTAACACCAAAGAGGAAACGAGGACACTGTGTGCGTTGGCGCCCTCCTGGTCTTGATCTTCACGACTTGCGTCATTGGAACCTCGCGAGGTTCGCCTTGCCTTGATCTCTCCACCCCTCGTGAGCCAGCCTGGTGAGGCCGCCTCTGCGGAGGTCTTGCGTCATCCGCCTCGCGAGGGTCTTGGGTGTCTGCTGGTGAAGATGGGCCATACAGGGCCGCTGGAGAAGCCACGCCACGAGCCACAGGCAGGCAAGTCTGGGGACCCCCATTCCCAGAACACCGACAGTAGCCCCTGGGCCCAAGGCGCGATCGGGCTTGGCTTCGAGGCGAAGCCAAAGGGCAAGTGCGGAGTGCCGCGAGCCCCAACAGCCTACGGCCTTGGTCAACGAGTGGCCACTGATTGGACGTGGGCGTCTCCGCTTCCCCACGCAGCCTTGAAATCCGCCTGGCTATGCGGCCACGACATCCTACACAGTTACCTCCCCACTGCTGGCAACGCACCCACCGACTTCTTCGCTTCCTCGTACCTCTGCCTCCTCTTCCAATCCAACTCGAGCTCTGCCCCTATCGCCATGGCGCCGAACCATACGGAGAAAGGGAAGAAGCCCATGTCCTCTGTCAACTCAGCTCTGGCTGTCGAGCCCGTCGTCGGCCGATCGCGGGTCCTCAATCCGGAGGCCATGGACAAGGTCCGCCTTGCGCTTGCTACAAGCTTCAATGAATGGGGAGGGACGGTGGCCTGGCCTGCATCTCGAGCCTCCATTGATAGGACTACCACCAAGGTTCCGTTCTTCGTTGACGCTCTGTGGGCTGGCCTGGTTCCCCCTTTCTTCACCTTCTTTGATGTCGTGCTTTCTCATTACCAGATCCATATGCTGCACCTTGATCCCCAGTCTGTTGCCCTTCTCACCGTCTTCACCTTTGTCTGTGAGGCCATGGTGGGCATTGCCCCTTTTGTGGCCCTCTTGCGCCATTTCTTCTCGCTGCACCTAACCAACCCCCGACAGTGCTCTGGGTGCGTGAGTTTTCAGGCCGTGGCGGCGCCGGCCGGCTTGGGGATTGATTTTGATCTCCCGCAGTCCACGAGCGACTTTCGGATGCGGTGGGTGTATGTCGATGTCGAAGTACTCAGCCCCCTGCTCTCGCTCCCGTTGTCGCCCGCCGTCCCCAGCTCTGGCTGGGGTAACGAGGAGCTCGCGGGCTCCCGTCTTGCCTTCGTCTGGCTCCAGCTGAGGAGGCTGAAGGACCTCGATGTGACTGCGCCCAAGGTGATGAAGGAGTTCCTCCGATGCCGCATCTCCCCACTCCAGCGCCATTCCTAGCTGATGTGGCCCCTGACCGGCGACCAGGATCACATGAGGCTTCAGGCATCGGGGCTTCCCGACGAGGCACGAAGGACGGTGCTCGAGGTCTTGGTCGGCGACCGCTCGTCGGGTAACTTTCCATGAGCGGGTTGTTGCTTGTACGACAGCTTGAACAGGGTGGAGTTCGCGGGGCTCCTTCGACGTGTGGGGGCTGCGCCCAGTTGGCCTTGTGGGGCCCCGTGAGAACCCCGTCGTTGTGCTTTCTCTTCCTGCTACCGACGCCGAGCTTTCCCCAGGGGTGGACGTAGGGGGCAAGCACCGTTGTAGGTTGGAGGCACAGCCGCCAAGGTGTCGATGCTGCCTGGGGCTCCCGAGGCATCATCCTCAGGAACCCGTGATTCCTGCCGTGGGGCGGCAGCTGAGGAGGCGACGCAGTCCGCTGTTCATGAGGCCGAAGCTCCTGAGGCCTCAGTAGGTCGTCGCGAGGAGGAGCCCGATAGCTCTCCTCAGCATGGCGCTCCTGAGGTCGCCTCCTTGGGTGCTTCGCCAGCCGCGCACCACGCTGGTCGTCACGTGCAACGCTTGGGCCGGTTCCGCGTGGACTTCGCGGCTCTCCGAAAGAGGAAGGGGTCTCCGAGCTGCAGCAGTGGCGCTGTCCGGCCGTGAAACATAGGAAGTACATCGTCGTAGATGAGTAAGTACCTTATCTCTGTAATTCCTCGAGTGCCGCTTCCCTTCCTGATGGTGGTTCTCTAGGATCCCTTCTTCCAAGGCCATGAAGCAAACAGTGACGCAACCTCCTTCTGCCTCGAGTCTTCCGCTGGCCTTGTGCGTCCCAAGCCGGCACGCTGCTCCCGTCACAGGGTCGGCCGGAGAGGCAGGTGTGCCAGCTTGGCGCCTTGAGCCCACGCTCCTGCCGTCTCTTCTTCGTTGCCTCATCGGGGGTGTGACAAGCGTGCCAAGGCCTCCTTCTTTGGTTACGTACGGTGACTGGATGGCTTCGGTCTTGGCCCCTTCTTCGAGCGGTGAGCCTCATCCCAACCGGGCCCCTGCTGATGCCCCGTTGGCGTCCGGAGGGGCGCCAGCCCCTAGCCCCCTGCAGGAAAGGGGCGAGCCGCTTTAGGTCCCGTCGACGAACCCTGCTGTGGAGGACGGAGCCGGCCGCGTGCTCAAAGCTACGCATGAAAGGAGCACCGTCCGCCATGAGCTCTTCCGAAGGCGATGGGTGCGATGAACCGGCTTGGCGGGGAGCTCACGGATGTAGACGCATGCCTCGAGGCCGAGGGCCTTCAGCTGGTGGAGGAGTGGCATAAGCTAAAGGTGGCCATCAACCTTGGGCGTCACCAACGCGAGCTTGATAATGCGAAGGCCGAGGCGTCTCTTGCGACCTCGCGTGAAGCTTGCGCTCGCGCTTTGGAAGAAGCTCGGGAAGCTGATCGTCGTCGCGAGATCGCAGGGAAGCACGCGTGGGAGCTCCAAGCCTGGAGTGCTTCCCTGGAGCAGCAAGTGGACGCGCACAAGGCCGCCTTAGCATCGATGAGGGGCGCCTGTCGAAGAGGAAGAGATCCTGAGGCACGAGGAGGCGCTAGCGCTGGAAGCCGTGGAGCGCAGCATAACACATAAGGATTTCAGAATTATAGAAACACTAGCACCCAAGTCACATAAAGTAAAGCACTCATAATTTTTGATCTTGACTTTGATTGTATGTTCCCACTCATCATGCAATTTTCTAGGAATTGAAACTTCTAATTCCAATTTTTCTTCTAAAGCTTTCATCATAGCATCAACAATATGTTTAGTAAAAGCTTTATTTTGTTCATAAGCATGGGGTGAATTTATCATGGATTGCAACAAACAAATACAATCAATCAAAAAGCAACTATCACAATTAAAGTCTTTGTAATCCAAAAGAGTGGGCACATCACTAGTTAAATTTTGACCTCTTTAAACCCACTTTTATCAATTTTCTCAACAAGATTTTCACCCTCTGAATTATCGGGACACGTTCTAGCTAAAGTTGTCTATTCTCCAGTGCCTTTATCATTAATCTTAACTTTACTAAACAAGGAATCAATAGAAGAAACACCAATTATTTTAAGATCTTCATCATTTTTACGAAAGTAATCACTAGAAAACGCTTTTTCTAAAAATTCTCTTCTAGCTCTAAGCATAGCGGTTCTTTTCTTACATTCATCAATAGAAACATAGAGAGCTTTAATTGATTCTTCTACCTTATGGAATTTTTTTTCATCTTGAGATTTTCTATATAATGAGCAATTCTATCAACACTTCTAGACAAATCATCAATCTTATTCTACTTTTCTTCAATGGTAGTATTGAAAACTTTTTTCATGTTGATAAATTCTTTAATATTATTCTCAAGATCAGAGGTGTTCCTATTATTATAAGAAGGATTTCCATAGGAATTACCATAATTATTAGAGGAATTACTAGGAAAAGGCCTAGGATTAAAATTACCTCTATAAGCATTATTATTTAAATTGTTGCCCGAGATAAAATTCACATCTACGTCATCACTATTTTGCTCAATGAAAGTAGACAAAGGCATATCATTGAAATCAATAGGAGCACTTTTACTAGCAATCAATTTCATAAGAGCATCAACTTTTTCACTCAAAGAACAAATTTCTTCAACCGAATTAACTTTTTTACTAGTAGGAGCTCTTTCGGTATGCCATTGTGAATAATTTGCCATGATATTTTCAAAACATTTGGTGGCTTCACCCAAAGTAATTTCCATAAAAGTACCACCCGCGGCAGAATCTAAAAGATTACAAGAAACGAAATTCAATCCCGCATAAAAATTGTGTATGATGATCGAAAGATTTAACCCATGAGTTCGGCAATTCCTTAGCATCATTTTCATCCTTTCCCAAGACTGTGCAGCATGCTCATGTTCATGTTGCTTGAAATTCATGATCTGGGTTCTAAGGGAAATAATTTTTGCGGGCGGAAAATACTTAGTGATAAAAGCATCTTTGCACTTGTTCCAAGAATTGATACTATTGCAAGGGAAAGAAGAGAACCAAATTTTTGCAGAATCACGCAAAGAAAATGGAAATAATTTCATCTTCACAACATCATTGTCCATATCTTTTTTCTTTTGCATATCGCATAATTCCACGAAGGTATTAAGATGGGACGCGACATCCTCATTAGGAGTAACGGAAAATTGATCTTTCATAACAAGATTCAACAAAGCAGTATTAATATCACAAGATTCCGCACTAGTGGCGGGAGGAGCAATCAAAGTGCCAATAAAATCATTGTTATTGGTATTTGATAAATCACACAACTTGGTGTTCTCTCGAGTCATGATAACTACACAACAAGATTGCATTCCAAAATAGATCCAGCAAGAAAACGGCGAACGAAAAAGAGGGCGGATAAAACGGGAAATTTTGTGAAGTGGGGGAGAGGAAAACGAGAGGCAAATGGCAAATAATGTAAATTGCGAGGAGATGAGATTTGTGATTAGGAGCCTGGTAGATGTAGATGATCCTCCCCGGCAATGGCGCCAGAAATTCCTTTTGATGCGGCTTGAAGCTACGTCGGTATTTCCCCAAAGAGGAAGGGATGATGCAGCACAACGACGGTAGGTATTTCCCTCAGATATGAAACCAAGGTTATCGAACCAGTAGGAGAACCAAGCAACACTACGTAAATAGCACCTATGCACAAATAACAAATACTCGCAACCCGACATGTTAAAGGGGTTGTCAATCCCTTTCGGGTAACGGTGCCACAAATTGGCAAACGGACGTGAGTGAATTGTAGTAGATTGATAGATCGAACGCCAAATAAAATAAATTGCAGCTAGGTATTTTTGTATTTTTGGGTTTAATAGATCTGAACATAAAAAGGAAAGAAAATAGATCACAAAGGCAAATAATATGAGAAAGAGACCCGGGGGCCGTAGGTTTCACTAGTGGCTTCTCTCGAGAAAAATAGCAAACGATGGGTAAACAAATTACTGTTGGGAAATTGATAGAACTTCAAATAATCATGATGATATCCAGGCAATGATTATTACATAGGCATCACGTCCAAGATTAGTAGACCGACTCCTGCCTGCATCTACTACTATTACTCCACACATCAACCGCTATCCAGCATGCATCTAGTGTATTAAGTTCATGGAGAAACGGAGTAATGCAATAAGAACGATGACATGATGTAGACAAGATATATTTATGTAGAGATAGACCCCATCCTTGTATCCGTAGTAGCAACGATACATACGTGTCGGTTCCCATTCTGTCACTGGGATCCAGCACCGTAGGATCGAACCCACTACAAAGCACCTCTTCCCATTGCAAGATAAATAGATCAAGTTGGCCAAACAAAACCCAAATATCGAAGAAGAAATACGAGGCTATAAGCAACCATGCATATAAGAGATTAAAGAAACTCAAATAACTTTCATGGATAAAAAGAGATAGATCTAATCATAAACTTCACGTTCATCCGATCCCAACAAACACACCACAAAAAAAGTTACATCATATGGTTCTCCAAGAGACCATTGTATTGAGAATCAAATGAGAGAGAGGAATCCATATAGGTAATAACTACGGACCCGAAGGTCTACAAAGAACTACTCACGCATCATCGGAGAGGCACCAATGGAAGTGGTGAACCCCTCCGTGATGGTGTCTAGATTGGATATGGTGGTTGTGGACTCTGTGGCGGCTGGAATTGATTTTTGTTGACTCCCCTAGGTGGGTTGTGCTCCCCTCGGAGCAGCCTCTAGGTGCTTCTTCGGCCCATTGGTTGTCTTCTGGTCCAAAAAATCCACAAAAAGTTTCACTGCGTTTGGACTCCATTTGATATTGATTACTTGCAATGTAAGAAACATGCAGAAAACACCAACTGTCACTTGGCACTATGTCAATAGGTTAGTGCCAAAAATGATATAAAATGACTATAAAATGATTATAAAACATCCAAGATTGATAATATAACAACATGGAACAATCAAAAATTATAGATACGTTGGAGACGTATCAAGAACGCCGGTGTGGGGTGGCTATTTATAGATAGCCACAGCCTTCCCTCGTGGGAAATGACCATCTTGGACATGCGGTCCAGCCAATGGCCAACCGAGACATTCACAATGGTCGGATTTTGGAGCAACGGTAACATTACTTGAGGGACATGTAATGCTAACTCCTGGTCAGAGAAAAATATCTCGCAGCAAAGAATATCACAGTCTCTTGTTGGCAAGTATTTGCTTGGAACACAAAGAGATTTGTCTCGCAACTTTCATAGGATTTGGGTTTAGCATCAAAGAATGAAAGCTTCGAACACTACACCCCTCTTAATAGTATGGTGGTCCTATGACTCAATAAAGAGAAGAGAAACAACGAAATAAATGCTACTTATTCACTTCGTCTTTAAGATGACAATCACCGAACCAATTGCTTCATGTCAGCATTTTTTGAGGGATCACTCTTGTTATCATAATCTTCAGTGATAACCTTCACTGCAACGCAGGAGATTACCTTCGTCGTTTGAATCAAACTCCTCGTGATTTCAGGGACCTATTACTGTGCACTAGCAAACACATAAGTCCCATACTGTTTATGTCAACAAACTCCAAAACATAAGGGGCCAATCATTGCACCAACAATCTCCCCCTTTTGGATGGTTGTTGACAAAGCAGATAACCATCGAAGTGAAGATAGATAAATGAAAAGTAATTCAAACAAGAGTGAATTAGTGTTACTTGGCTCGATGATGAAATATACCCCCTAGATGCATGCAGGGTAACATATATGAGATAAATTCTCCTACAAGTATTGAAGTATATGGATGAAATTTCAATCATTCGAGATAATGATTCGCACTGATGACATATAATCCATCGTGATTGTAGTGCAATCATTCATAACTTCTGATAATAATTCCACCTGCAAAACAAATGCTTCGAGCGAAAATAGTGCAATAGGCGGGGTTATTAACATTACAACACTGAAGTTTTAGATCATAGAGCAGATAGTCTTTAAGATGGGAGTGTCAAATCTCACACGAAACCAAACCAAAGAAACATAGAAAGCATATCTATCGAAACTCAATGTAATTCTCCCCCCTTTTGTCAAGTAGTGTAAAAACATGATGAATGACATGAGTGCAGAAGCTGAGAACTTGGTTCACTCGGTGGCATCTCCTAAAGAACTGTCCGAGGTGATTTCTACTTCGGAAGTAACTGGAGTAACTTCATCATCGACATCAGCAGATTTTTCTTCAACAATAGTGTAACGCCCTCGATGCGGCTATATCTCCCACGTGTCGAAGCACGACTTAGAGGCATAACCGCATTGAAAGCAATGTCGCAAGTGAGGTAATCTTCGCAAACAACCCATGTAATACAATAAGGGAAAAGATACATAGTTGGCTTACAATCGCCACTTCACACAAATACATGAATAAAGCATTACATCATCCAAATACAACCAGGGCCCGACTATGGAGCCAAAATAAAAGAAGACTACCCCAAATGCTACACAAATCCCCGATCGTCCCGACTGGGCTCCACTACTGATCAACTAGAACGAAACAACACAAAGGGCAAGATCTTCATCGAGCTCCTCCTTGAGCTTGGTTGCGTCGTCTGCACGGTTCAATGGCACCTGCAAGCTGGTTTTGGAAGTATCTGTGAGTCACGGGGACTCAGCAATCTCACACCCTCGCGATCAAGACTATTTAAGATTATGGGTAAGGTAAAGGTATGAGGTGGAGCTGCAGCAAGCGACTAGCATATATGGTGGCTAACCTATTCGCAAAAGAGAGCGAGAAGAGAAGGCAAAAGCACGGTCGAACAACTATGATCAAGAAGTGATCCTAGAATAACCTACGTCAAGCATAACTCCAACACCGTGTTCACTTCCCGGACTCCGCCGAGAAGAGACCATCACGGTTACACACGCGGTTGATGTATTTTAAATTAAGGTCAACTTCAGGTTTTCTACAACTTGACGTTAACAAATTCCCTTCTGCCCATAACCGCGGGCATGGCTTTCGAAAGTTCAAATCCCTGCAGGGGTGTCCCAACTTAGCCCATGACAAGCCCTCACGGTCAACGAAGCATATTCCTTCTAGAGGGAAGACCCAATCAGACTCGGAATCCCGGTTACAAGACATTTTGACAATGATAAAACAAATGCAGCAACACCGCCCGAATGTGCCGACAAATCCCGATAGGAGCTGCACATATCTCGTTCTCAGGGCACACTCAAATGAGCGCTCCATACAACTAAAACCAAACAATGAGTTTCCCCGAGGGGGCGCTGCACATGACTCTAGTTTGGACCAACACTTAGAGGAGCACTGGCCCCGGGGGGGGTAAAATAATGATGACCCTCAGGAGCGCGACTCCCAAGGGAAAAGAAAAGGCTAGGTGGCAAATGGTAAAACCAATGTTGGGCATTGCTGGAGGAGTTTTATTCAAGGCGAACTGTCAAGGGGGTCCCATTATTACCCAACCGCGTAAGGAACGCAAAATCCAGGAACATAACACCGATATGACGGAAACTAGGGCGGCAAGAGTGGAACAAAACACCAGGCATAAGGCTGAGGCGTTCACCCTTTACCAAGTATATAGATGCATTAATTAAATAAGAGATATTGTGATATCCCAACAAGTAAACATGTTCCAACAAGGAACAACATCTCCATATTCCAACAAGGAACAAACTTCAATCTTCACCTGCAACTAACAACGCTATAAGAGGGGCTGAGCAAAGCGGTAACATAGACAATCAACGGTTTGCTAGGACAAGGTGGGTTAGAGGCTTGGTTCAACAATATAGGAGGCATGATAAGCAAGTGATAGGTATCGCAGCATAGGCATAGCAAAAGAGTGAGCAACTAGCAAGCAAAGATAGAAGTGATTTCGAGGGTATGGTCATCTTGCCTGAAATCCCGCAAGGAAGAAGAACGAGTCCATGAAGAAGACAAACGGACGTAGACGAACGAATCCTCACAAACACGACGTTATCAGAACCAACCCGAAGAAGCAACACCGGAAAGAAAGCAAACAACATAGTAAACAACCACCACATAAGCATGGCAAGATGCACAACCGAGTATGATGCATGTCCGGTTTAAAGAAGCATGGCATGGCAAAGTGCGCAAACAACCCTACAAATTAAGTGGAGCTCAATATTGACGAAACACCACATTCAAGTTATTTAGTTCGATCTCGTTTATGTAGCCACCAATATTAAATGTTGATTAACATGGCAAGAGGGTGAAGCAAAGTAAAACTACCTATCTAGTCAAGGTTAAATGAGGCCGGAAGCATCGAACAAAAATTCCGGTAAATCCTCATATGCATATATTAGGTTCGGTATTGTTCTGCCCTAAACAATATTTTAGAGTTGTTAAAAATGCAAAGTAAAGCCACCATGTTAAACTAGGCATTTTTCCACCCCATTTACATATAAAGTTTATTAAAATCCGAGTTACGGTTATTTAGTTATGAATTAAAGCATTTTAACATGGCATAGGGGCAAATTATATGCAAACAACATTTTAAACATTCTAAACATGTATGAAAATGACATATTATGAAACTAGATGAAAAACTAAGCATATTTCATATATAAATTGTTTTAATCCGATGCACGGTTGTTGAGTTTTAATATGCATGGAGTATGAGGGTTTTTCTATAAAACTGTAATTCGCTGGAATAAAAGGAATATCGTCGCACTGAAAAAAATACCAATCGGTCGAAACATGGCAGGCTGGACCAACAGAGAGAAAAAAACAAAAAAGGGGGGCACTGGGGCCTCACCATGGGCTTTGGCCCAAGGCGGTGGAGAGGAAGGAGGCCCGCAGAGGGCGCGCTGGGCCGGCCTGCTTGGCTCGATCGAAAGGGTCAACGAAGCCTGGTCTCGCTCGTGTTCTGACGAAGCTGAAGAACGCAGCGGTTCGGTGCAGCGAAACATGGCAGCAGGGCGGCGACCGGTCTTGGGAGCGACGCAGGAGGACTTGGCGCGACGGCTTCAGGGACTTGGCAAGGCTCCAGGACGGTGCGGCGGTGGATCCGGGCATGGGGAGAGGCACGATGCAGGCGGAGCGTGGTCAACAGGAGCGGGACGAGGCGCTGCTGTCCTCTTCTCTGAAGAAACAAAAACAGCAGCAGGGGTTTGAAGCAGGGGCTCTCCGGCGAGGGCACCGGCGACCGGGGACGGGGCCTAGCTGCCGGGATCCGGCCGGAACGGGCAAGTGCGGCGGAGTGCCAGTCAGATCTGGTCGGAGATTGCATGGATCCGTGGTGGACGGTGACGAACAGCGGGTGACGGGGTTCCTGCACTCCACGGAAGAGAGAGCCATGAGAGGAGGAGGAGAAGCAAGATGGGGAGAAGGAAGGAGAGGGAAGCCTGGCACTGGCCTGGGTCAGGGCGGCACTTGCGAGGGTCAACGACGAGGACAGCGGGGCGGAGCAGTGGCTTGAGGGGGCTCCTCTCCTCTCGATGGAGCTCGGGAACGAGGGCACGGGGAGGCAGCAGCCTCGGGCAGAGGAGGAAGAGGAAGGAGCTCCGGTGGCTTCGCTTGCTGCTGCTGCTGCTGCTGGTAGCCGGTGGAGCTCGAGCGAGGTCCGTCGAGGTGGCTTGGTGGTGTTGAGATCGAGGAGGAGGGGATCCCGAGAAAGAGGAGAGTAGGTGGAGTGGCGGCGGCGATGGGACAAACGACCTAAATTTTAGGGTTGGTCAATATATATACGTTATTGGATTAGGTTAGGGGGGTATTCGGTCCGTCCGGTCGTAATCGGGCGGTCGAGAAAAATAGACTACGAAGTCCAATTAACAAAACGGAGACGTTTTGTAGATGTTTGGGGATGTTCCGGACCCAACGGTGGCGAGA
The DNA here is from genome assembly GCF_003073215.2 of Triticum urartu. NCBI lineage: Eukaryota > Viridiplantae > Streptophyta > Magnoliopsida > Poales > Poaceae > Triticum > Triticum urartu. The sequence continues at coordinate 375,454,661 of NC_053028.1, read as the reverse complement.
GTCTGGGTCGGGTCCGGGACAACTTTCGAGCGCGCGTGCGAGGAGGGTCGCGGGCTGACGAGAGAGGTTAGGTTGGGTCTGGCGGATTGTGAAGAGCGGGTTGGTCTGAGAGAAAAGGGGAGATATGCAGCCCGGCACGGTTTCCGGAGACCGAAAACGTCTGACGTTAGACCGGCTATACTGCCGCTATAGTTATCCGTTGGGGCATCAAACGATCTCCGAATGCGATGAAACTTGACAGGCGGTCTATCTACACTATAATAAGACCACACGTCAACTCTCAACCCATTCCGAGAACATTTTTCAGCCACTTATAAAATACTATTTCGGACATGCCGCGGGCACATGCGAGTGTGTCTGGGCTCAGAAGGGACAACAGAAGGAATTGGGAAACCCGGACAAATGCAAGTTTCGAAAACATGATGATGCAATGCACATGATGACATGACAAGATGCAACACGCAAGCAAAAGACATGGCAACAACAACGAATAACTCGAAGACACCTGACACATCGGTCTCGGGGCGTTACAACACTCCACCACTACGAGAGGATCTCGTCCCGAGATCTAGAATGGCACCGGAGGGGAAAGGAAGAGGAAGAGGTGAGGTGAAACTATGTTGCTTCTTTGACAAACGAGTGAAACCAAAGAACCTTGCGAGGTTGAAAAAATTCGAGAAAAGAATACAACGAAGGTGAACAAAGTCGAAAACACTCCATTAGAAAAGAGGAACAAAGAACATTGCGAAAAAACCTTGAGGTTGAAGGGCAAGCTATATATTGAAACCACTCCGGTTAAAACAAGATAGAGAAGGATTAAGAATGATATAATTTGGACAACACTCCGACTGTAAACGGAAGGAATTGAACATGAATTTGACAAGATGAGGGGATACTTGATGAAAACAACAACACACTGCCTCCGGAACTATTGAAAGAATGGCACAATGGGTAAGAACGATTTCAAGCGGCACTCAGGTTGAGAAGGGAGGCAAAAACTTGACAGGATGGGAAGAACTCGAAAAGCGGGCACGGCACTCCAGTTAAAAGGATAAGGACGAAAAGAACATGATCCTGACAAAACAAGAAGATGGGTTGCAGAGAGCAACATCACAATGCCTCCGGAATGAAAGAATAGAAGTTGGATCGTCGGAACAGAAGAACGGAGAAGAAAATGGCAAGTTCTGCCACAAAAGAGCTTGAAAAGCATCCTTGCAAGAACGGTATAACGAAATTGTTGGAAAAACCAACACCGAAACGAATAAACTTGTAGTGGGTTTATGAAAAACTTCTTAAAATTATGAGGTGAAATTCTACCACTAACGGAAAACAAGATTGGATTGATATCAACAAGGAGACGAGAAACTTATTTCACCGGGGGAATAGATGAATTACTTAAGTCATTTATGAGCACCATAAATAGCAACAATCCTTAGGGAAGGCTTTAGGTGAACTATAACCCAAGATAACTCCAATGACACGATTGATGGGTTTTAAATACCTCATTCTTAACAACATGTGAATCATGAGACATGAACTCAAATTATCAAGAATGACATAACACCACCTCAAATGATACGGTAGAAGGAATTGCACTCCGGATTGCAAGAAGAAGAAAGCTTGAACTCCTCTGAAAAGAATCTCGATGAACACTTCGAGAAGGAATTAAATCCTTGATGAACCACCATGTAGAACCTTCATGAAGAACTCCGGTAAACAAAGGAATGATCAAATGAAAAGAGAGAGAATTTGGAAACACAAGGTGAAACCTTGTAATGATTAAGATGGATCTCCGTGATGACATAATTGAGAGAGCTTGGAACTCCGGGAAACAAAAATATGACACAATTGAAAACCGAGAACTTGATGAGCCTCCGGAATATGGAATTGAGTTTACTCGATGAAACAAGAATAAGAATTACATTATGCTTATGTTTCACCAATTCAAATTGATGACAAGCAATGGAATTGGCATACTACTTATTCTCGTAGAAAGGATTAAGATAGATATCGTGCCAACTTGAGAAAGGTCTGCAACGAACCACCGGTAAAATTGGAACCACGTATAAATTCATATGATAACATCGAAAGAGAATCCTGGAAGAAACACCGTAAGAATTGAAAACGAACAAAGTAAAAGGGGTGAATCATCGGTAAGAATTAGAGAACGAGTGAGGATACTTGAGGGGATTTAGATACAAGAGAACGAATAGATCACGAGCTGACTAGAGGATATTTGAGCGATGCACCGGTAAGATTTGGTGAATGCTAGCTGAAAGCTGACATGAATAATTTGAGATGATGTGCTCCGGAGAAACAAACTGAGAAGACTCTTGAATTACTCTAGATAGGTGAAAAGAATTTTCACAATCGAAAACAATTATGAGAGGATGGTATCAAGCTTGAACCACGAATCTTGAGGAGAGTGGAGCAAGATTGAGAGAAAAAATGTTCTTCGGTCTTAGTGTTGTGAAAGACGATGAGAGACACCACCGTGAATTATTGAGGCACGCCAGAATGAAGAATGGAAAAGTTGAGCCAACGATGAAAATAATTTGACAGACCTTGGAGAAAGACATTTGACTGATGACAGTTCATTCTTACGTCAAACTTCGAAAAGAATTTGGGAGTAACTCCGGGAAAAATTAGAAGAGACAGGTAAGATCCTGGGAAAAGACCTGTGGGTTAGGGCCCACTCAAAAGAAACACCGTAGAACGATTTAAAAGAGAGAATGCACCGGTAAGATTAAATGGCTAGAATGAGATAACAACCTCGAAATAGGTTTGAACGGATCTTGAAGGAAAAGACGAGCCTTCCGAGATATCTTCAGCACTCCGGAATAATTGAATAGTGAGAAATGAATGAATATGATGAGCACCGGCATGAGTAGGTATTTGAAACGAGGAAAAACGGGATATGATCAACACCAAAAGCCTGAATTGGTTCCACTGGAGAAGAAAAGAATGGATAATGATGAACGAGTAGAGCCTCCTCAAGAGAACCACCGGGTAAGAACGTTGATTGAAAAGAATGGAAAGACTTCACATTCATAAAATGGATAACGAATGAAGAAAACTGAGTCCTTGAAGAAAAAAAAGTGTGGGAGGGTGGGAAAACAAAGACAACTTGGGATGGATGAACGAACACCGTTGAGAAAGCTGAGATTGGATCTTGCGGATGTTGAAATGATCGGTTCCACTTGAAGAGAAACACGCCGATTGAAAAGGATTGACATGACAATCTCGATTACCATGAAGGATTGGTATCCACATCGGAGTATGAGAACACCATTTAGGAAAGGTAAGGAATCAACATTTGACTTTGAAGCAACTCGAATACCACAACTCAAAACAAAAACAAAGGGTTGGCTTGCAGAATAAGCCGGCACAAACATATGATAGAGATTTCGTCCGAAGTTTTCGTGGTGGGGCCTACACGGGCTCGATCGTACAGCACCATCATGTACAAGGCAGTGCACATTCATACGAAGCGTCCCCGAGTCGGCATAACCAAGGACTCTTTAAGACACAACGAGACCACTATAAAACCGACCGTGAATAGGCGGACCACTAGACGTCGAACCCCAATTTCATATCATACATCTGTCAGAAAGATATCCTAAGAGCTACTTGATTTCCCACTTATAAACTCCCGAAATTTTCCGATTATGCAATCAGGTGTTGGGGATACAGGGGAAGCATAATATCTCACCCAAAACTAGCAAATCCTACATCCAGCTATATCCATCCTTCAACACATAACCAAGAAACTTTCGGAAATCGTCTACCTCAACCTTCGAAAAGCATCTGTTATACGAGTTATGGCAATACTCCCGAACTCCCACCCCAGTACTGGGTGGCGTCGAGGTTATCTCACCAACAACTGCATAAAAGAGATTTTCGATGTGGGCGAAACTAAACTCAGGTATTCCAGAACTGCAACGATAAAATTGTGATGACAACACCTCGAGAGCTCAACTCCCCGGGACACTGCCACAACCCCTAAATGACAGGAGGCACCAAGAACAATGTTCTCATCACAAACCCATCGGCACGATTCCAAGATACCCGCATGATCCTAAATTTTTTTTAGTGAAATCTGAGAAGAGAAGAGTCAAAACTCTACGTCAGGATGCCTTACCAAAGCGATGAAGGGACTGGGGAGTAAAAAGAATTCCTAAACTCTCCGATATATAATTCCTAATGACTCAAAACATTTTTCTAGACTCAACTCGTCAGCTAATTTGATCAAGCAGTGGGGGCTCCTAAGGTCGGGGAAGGCTCTGATACCAACTTGTAACGCCCTCGATGCGGCTATATCTCCCACGTGTCGAAGCACGACTTAGAGGCATAACCGCATTGAAAGCAATGTCGCAAGTGAGGTAATCTTCACACAACCCATGTAATACATAAGAGAAAGAGATACATAGTTGGCTTAAATCGCCACTTCACACAAATACATGAATAAAGCATTACATCATCCAAATACAATCAGGGCCCGACTACGGAGCCAAAATAAAAGAAGACTACCCCAAATGCTACACAGATCCCCGATCGTCCCGACTGGGCTCCACTACTGATCAACTAGAACGAAACAACACAAAGGGCAAGATCTTCATCGAGCTCCTCCTTGAGCTTTGTTGCGTCATCTGCACGGTTCAACGGCACCTACAAGCTGGTTTTGGAAGTATCTGTGAGTCACGGGGACTCAGCAATCTCACACCGTCGCGATCAAGACTATTTAAGCTTATGGGTAAGGTAAAGGTATGAGGTGGAGCTGCAGCAAGCGACTAGCATATATGGTGGCTAACCTATTCGCAAAAGAGAGCGAGAAGAGAAGGCAAAAGCACAGTCGAACAACTATGATCAAGAAGTGATCCTAGAATAACCTACGTCAAGCATAACTCCAACACCGTGTTCACTTCCCGGACTCCGCCGAGAAGAGACCATCACGGTTACAAAGGCGGTTGATGTATTTTAAATTAAGGTCAACTTCAGGTTTTCTACAACCGGACGTTAACAAATTCCCATCTGCCCATAACCGCGGGCACAGCTTTCGAAAGTTCAAATCCCTGCAGGGGTGTCCCAACTTAGCCCATGACAAGCTCTCACGGTCAACGAAGGATATTCCTTCTAGCGGGAAGACCCGATCAGACTCGGAATCCCGGTTACAAGACATTTCGACAATGATAAAACAAATATAGCAACACCGCCCGAATGTGTCGACAAATCCCGATAGGAGCTGCACATATCTCATTCTCAGGGCACACTCAGATGAGCGCTCCATACAACTAAAACCAAACCTCGAGTTTCCCCGAGGGGGCGCTGCACAGGACTCTAGTTTGGACCAACACTCAGAGGAGCACTGGCCGGGGGGGGGGTAAAATAATGATGACCCTCAGGAGCGCGACTCCCAAGGGAAAAGAAAAGGCTAGGTGGCAAATGGTAAAACCAATGTTGGGCATTGCTGGAGGAGTTTTATTCAAGGCGAACTGTCAAGGGGTTCCCATTATTACCCAACCGCGTAAGGAACGGAAAATCCAGGAACATAACACCGATATGACGGAAACTAGGGCGGCAAGAGTGGAACAAAACACCAGGCATAAGGCCGAGCCTTTCACCCTTTACTAAGTATATAGATGCATTAATTAAATAAGAGATATTATGATATCCCAACATGTAAACATGTTCCAACAAGGAACAACATCTCCATATTCCAACAAGGAACAAACTTCAATCTTCACCTGCAACTAACAATGCTATAAGAGGGGCTGAGCAAAGCGGTAACATAGACAATCAACGGTTTGCTAGGACACGGTGGGTTAGAGGCTTGGTTCAACAATATAGGAGGCATGATAAGCAAGTTGTAGGTATCGCAGCATAGGCATAGCAAAAGAGCGAGCAACTAGCAAGCAAAGATAGAAGTGATTTCAAGGGTATGGTCATCTTGCCTGAAATCCCGCAAGGAAGAAGAACGAGTCCATGAAGAAGACAAATGGACGTAGACGAATGAATCCTCACAAACGCGACGTTATCAGAACCAACCCGAAGAAGCAACACCGGAAAGAGAGCAAACAACATAGTAAACAACCACCACATAAGCATGGCAAGATGCACAACCGAGTATGATGCATGTCCGGTTTAAAGAAGCATGGCATGGCAAAGTGCGCAAACAACCCTACAAATTAAGTGGAGCTCAATATTGACGAAACACCACATTCAAGTTATTTAGTTCGATCTCGTTTATGTACCCAACAATATTAAATGTTGATTAACATGGCAAGAGTGTGAAGCAATGTAAAACTACCTATCTAGTCAAGGTTAAATGAGGCCGGAAGCATCGAACAACAATTCCGGTAAATCCTCATATGCATATATTAGGTTCGGTACTGTTCTGCCCTAAACAATATTTTAGAGTTGTTAAACATGCAAAGTAAAGCCACCATGTTAAACTAGGCATTTTTCCACCCCATTTACATATAAAGTTTATTAAAATCTGAGTTACGGTTATTTAGTTATGAATTAAAGCATTTTAACATGGCATAGGGGCAAATTATATGCAAACAACATTTTAAACATTCTAAACATGGATGAAAATGACATATTATGAAACTAGATGAAAAACTACGCATATTTCATATATAAATTGTTTTAATCCGATGCACGGTTGTTGAGTTTTAATATGCATGGAGTATGAGGGTTTTTCTATAAAACTGTAATTCGCTGGAATATAAGGAAAATCGCCGCACTGAAAAAAAATACCAATGGGCCGAAACATGGCAGGCTGGACCAATAGAGAGAAAAAAACAAAAAAGGGGGGCACTGGGGCCTCACCATGGGCTTTGGCCCAAGGCGGTGGAGAGGAAGGAGGCCCGCAGAGGGCGCGCTGGGCCGGCTTGCTTGGCTTGATCGAAAGGGTCAATGAAGCCTGGTCTCGCTCATGTTCTGACGAAGCTGAAGAACGCAGCGGTTCGGTGCAGCGAAACATGGCAGCAGGGCGGCGACCGGTCTTGGGAGCGACGCAGGAGGACTTGGCGCGATGGCTTCAGGGACTTGGCGAGGCTCCAGGACGGTGCGGCAGTGGATCCGGGCATGGGGAGAGGCGCGATGCAGGCGGGGCGTGGTCAACAGGAGCGGGACGAGGCGCTGCTGTCCTCTTCTCTAAAGAAACAGAAACATCAGCAGGGGTTTGAAGCAGGGGCTCTCCGGCGAGGGCACCGGCGACCGGGGACGGGGCCTAGCTGCTGGGATTCGGCCGGAACGGGCAAGTGCGGCGGAGTGCCAGTCGGATCTGGTCGGAGATTGCATGGATCTGTGGTGGACGGTGATGAACAGCGGGCGACGGGGTTCCTGCACTCCACGGAAGAGAGAGCCATGAGAGGAGGAGGAGAAGCAAGATGGGGAGAAGGAAGGAGAGGGAAGCCTGGCACTGGCCTGGGTCGGGGCGACACTTGCGAGGGTCAACGACGAGGACAGCGGGGCGGAGCAGTGGCTTGCGGGGGCTCCTCTCCTCTCGATGGAGCTCGGGAACGAGGGCACGGGGAGGCAGCAGCCTCGGGCAGAGGAGGAAGAGGAAGGAGCTCCGGTGGCTTCGCTTGCTGCTGCTGGTAGCCGGTGGAGCTCGAGCGAGGTCCGCCAAGGTGGCTTGGTGGTGTTGAGATCGAGGAGGAGGGGATCCCGAGAAAGAGGAGAGTAGGTGGAGTCGCTGCGGTGATGGGACAAATGACCTAAATTTTATGGTTGGTCAATATATATACGTTATTGGATTAGGTTAGGGGGGTATTCGGTCTGTCCGATCGTAATCGGGCGGTCGAGAAAAATAGACTAAGAAGTCCACTTAACAAAACGGAGACGTTTTGTAGATGTTTGGGGATGTTCCGGACCCAACGGTGGCGAGAGTCCGGGTCGGGTCCGGGACAACTTTCGGGCGCGCGTGCGAGGAGGGTCGCGGGCTGACGAGAGAGGTTAGGTTGGGTCTGGAGGATTGTGAAGAGAGGGTTGGTCTGAGAGAAAAGGGGAGAGATGCAGCCCGGCACGGTTTCCGGAGACCGAAAACGTCCGACGTTATATCGGCTATACTGCCGCTATAGTTATCCGTTGGGGCATCAAACGATCTCCGAATGCGATGAAACTTGACAGGCGGTCTATCTACACTATAATAAGACCACACGTCAACTCTCAACCCATTCCAAGAACATTTTTTGGCCACTTATAAAATACTATTTCGGACATGCCGCGGGCGCATGTGAGTGTGTCTGGGCTCAGAACGGACAACGGAAGGAATTGGGAAATCCGAACGAATGCAAGTTTCGAAAACATGATGATGCAATGCACATGATGACATGACAAGATGCAACACGCAAGCAAAAGACATGGCAACAACAACGAATAACTCGAAGACACCTGACACATCGGTCTCGGGGCGTTACAAATAGCAGCTTGGGGCTGAGAGGATGAAGGCACATTGGGATCAGCCACTTGAGTGACACATGATAGAACATTTCCTTCGGCAGGTTTCTCTGTTGGTGAGGTAGCTTCAAATTCTTCAAGTAGTTTGCGAAGCCTAAGATGTAGAAGATTAGTTGTTGGCTCACGATCAGGCAGAGAAGGAGTACTACGATCTTGGAAATCTTCAATAGAAAAGCCATTGTCAATATAATCATAAAGCTCTTATAGATTGACGTTGAGGAGTTGTTTCTCGGTAAAGAACTTGCAAAGCAATTCCCAGAGACGCTTCTTATTCTCATCTGCAATCATATGCACTATTTTAGTTTGATTTTTGATTGCATTGAGCTCGGAGGCAAGATGTTATTTCTCGCGTCGATCCTCGGCAATGTGCTACAGCAGCAGTTGTTGTGTGCGCAAGCTGACTTCGAGCTGTGATGGAGGTTGATGAGATATTTGTCGATCACGCTGAGGCAGACATGGCCCATCGAATTTCTTGTGATAATCTTGAGGGCTTGATGCAAGTGCTTTACCCGAAGAAATATCGTCCATGACTTGCAAGGTATCATGAACTGGAGGAATGAAGCTTTTCTATACCTAATATTAAAAGATTGAGGCTTTCATAGTTCTCCATCTGTCACCCCCTTTATATCCGTTGATTTTATGTTAACCATAAAGATTGATGGCTAAGATTTAAAATTAGATCTATGTAAACTTTTATCTAAATAGCAGATATATTTGGGTTTGTCCCAAACCGAAAACCAACTGGGTTGGGGCACGAAAGGAAAGAGTTCATGCCTTCCTCTGTTCTTTCTACTAGGAAAAGAAATCACCCATTGGAGTTTAAGTATGCGTAGCTTCTCTACGTGAATAAGTCAAAGTAGAGTTTGTATTTCCTTCCGATTTTGTCATCTTTATCTGTCTTCCCCACTGTGTCTTCTACCTTGCGGCCACACGCACATGTGCCTCGATAGTGGCCTTTGTTGGCGAACGACAGCACGCTGAAGGCCGTCGACCACGAGCAGCTGGCACACAGCCCTACCTGCACCAGGCGGACGGCCTAGACGGCCATGGTCAGATGTGGCCCGAGCAAGATCCTTCGGCCATATTGATGATGGCAAAACTATGCGAGCATGCTAGAAAGGCTTCTAGAGCAGATAGATGGAGAGGAAGAGGCTTAGGCGCTCGAAAGGGTCTGAGGCACGAGTGGCGGCAATGGTTGTGTAGGTGGAGCAAATGAGTGCTAGAGCATGATTCACTGGGCGAGCGGAGTTCTGGGAGTTCAGTGAGGATGCTAGGGTGCGCTGAGGAGCTCTAGGGAGGGGTTTTATAGCGGGGCTATGATCCTGCTCGAGGATGTCGCCATGGAGAAACTGGTAGTGAATGTGTGTTGCGCTAGCTGTCCGTGAGGGGAGCTGGCCTTCTTTCTGGGTTTTAGAGCGACACAACGGCTAGGAAAGGAGACAAGGAGGAAGAAGATAGGGCTTTGGTCATGGGCATGTCCGTGTGTGGCCATGCTTGTCGTGGCGCGATGAGGAAGCAGCCGAGGGGAGGAGCGCATGGATGCCGTGTCCGTCTGGCTACTATATGTTTCCGTGGATAGCTATCTAAGTAGAAATCAATCTAGTGATCAGTGTGTGGTGCATCGCCAACATGTGCAACTATACTCCCTCTCCATACCAAAAAATTTGAACTAAAAAATGTATTATATTTTGATTAGTATATTCATGTGAATAAGCTAGTTTGACATGTGTAGCAAGCCTTTCACGAAGTCCAACATCTGTCTGCTCCGTAGTATTTGTGTGTGTGCATACATTGTTGTGCCAAAAAGCATCAGCCACTAAGTTCTTTGCCTACTCAACACATTTGCGCTGACCGGCAGTTAGGACCATCAACAATATCACTAGAAATTTGTTGAAGTGAACCAACATCCAAACGTGAGCGCGCCGTGTCAACGGCCAAAGACGACTATGGGACTGTACCGAGGAGTCATTGGTGGCGGCGCCAAGGCCGCACGACTTTGAGTGTGAGGAGCTACCGAGGAAGGCAACACCAAAAAGTTGAGGAAGAGTCCGTAGCAAAAATACGATGGTGGGGTCAGCCACCGCACAATGAGATGCTCCTGTTGTACTACGAGACCTTCTTGTTTCAACTATGGTCGGTGCTCCGCGTTCCACTATTAAGAGAGAGGCCAACATCTTGGATGATTGTGGTTGTCACTGCCATGCTGTCTCCAGCGTCTCCACATCCGTCTCGCTCGCCCTGGCAATCACATGGCTTCACAGTACGTCGAGATCATAACCGCCATTCTCAAAAGTTGAGATTCCTAACTTTATATGCATACATGACTTGACCATATATTCAACTTCTGGAAAGGAGGATAAGTGACGACATGGGTTGGACACCGCCGATTGACATAGAGGACTTGGACCTATTGGGTGAGGCAGGGTCCTCACCAATATTATTAGGACTAGGGGTGTGCATGATATCTTTTTTCTTCCATTGCAACGCACGGGCATGTCTGCTAGTATGAATAAACTTGCTAAATACTCTGTGCGCATGTCATGATCAACCACTTTCTAGATCCATGGCACATAAACTTTAAGAGGCATTTTGGATACTGAGCTGAACCCTTTAAGATATGCGGAAACATGTCCTCAACATCAAAGACATATTGCTCACAGATTGCATAGACAACATTCCGAAGAACATCGGAGATGGTATTATCTATATTCATCCTGACCAGAGGGCAAATGGTGTAAGTGAGCATGTCATACAAAGTCTGATTCTCGAATGTTAAATGCTCAAGCCTGGGAGGACCATTGTAGTCACAAATCTTTTCTTCATCCGTAGTGCATCGAAATATTTCATCTGAAATGACATCAATGTTGTGCACTTGAATTTCATTGTTACCATGCTCAAAGCGAGGGAAATGAAAATGCGAGACAAAATCTGTTGAAGTGCATCTGATGCGTTTGCCTTAGGTCATCCACACCATAATCCATTTTAAACTATCAAATTCATCACCAGAATGTACAAGGTGGCATAGAATTGAAGTACGATGTCCCTGTTCCAAGGATGTTCGAATGCAAATACATAGGTGAGGTAGAAATCTTCCAGATCTTGCAGCAACCGATTGAAAAAGCCAATATTCTTCATAGCTGGGATGTTTGGGTATTCATGAGGGAATATCTTTCGGCTGCCATAGAGGACCCAAGAGTAATAGATGGCATGTTCATTTGTCCAGAAACGAGGTGATTCAGAAGTGCGTGGCCCATTATATGGACTGTCTTGAAAGAATTGGGGATGCATATTCCGATTGAAAAGCAGACCTTTGGCGCCAGCACCTGTCGAGAACAAAGGCAATTCTTCACGAGGATATGAGTATTTGAGTTCGTCTTCGACTAAAATCACTTCATCTCCATATACCACAGAGTCAGTATGACGAGCAGAGGCAGACTTATGTCCGGATGGACCGACATCTGAAATTCTTGGTGCTGTGTCGATAGACAACTTCAGTTGAGTGGGAGCAGATGGCACACTGGAGGGAGCCACAAAGGCAGTTGGCAACAAAGTAGATTCTTTAACGGAAGGCAATAAAGCCAAATCAAGCACTAGAAGTGGTTGAGGTTGTTCTTCGGGAATCTGTTGTTGCTGATCAGTTGGAGGAGCTGAAACATTTAATATTTCACGAGCGGGAGAAGCTTGAGATTCGGAGCGAGGAATTTCACCTTCCTCATACACAATTTGCTGAGATGGAATATCAGCTCTAACAGGGGAGGCCACATGCACTGGTTCAGTTGGCCTTGGCGAGGGAGGAGCATCTGGGACTTGAATAGTGGGTTGCGAAGGAGTAGCTGGCTCAGGAGATTTTTCTTTCTGAGGCTAAGCTTCTAAGTGATCAGGTGACTTTTCTGTCGTAGCAGGAGGAACATTTTTCTTCGCGGTTTTCTTTCGCCTCTTCTTTGTTTGCTAAGCAGTTTGATCAATATGGCCTTTGACTAAATGATTGTAGCTAGTGACTTGTGCTTGATGCTCATTGCAAATCTTGCGAACAATATCATCTAGATCCGTGTGAAAGCGCAACCTTCTGTTGAGAATAAGAGTCAAAGCTTGATTGATATCCTTGTAGGAGTCTTCAAGTTGTCTAATGACAAACTTGGAAGATGTAGTTTTCATTCAACCATCCAGGTCATTAAGTTCGGCAGTGAGGGTGTTGATTTCAACTGAATCTTCTCTCATTTGTTGAACAATGCCAGTTGCCTATGAAATGACTTCAGGAGGGATTGGCAAAGATGCCACTTCACCATTGAATGGATTGTCCACAAACTTACCAAGCAGCTCCATGATGAACACATGATTGTAGTAGTGAGGAACACCAGACTGGGCAGTTGGAGCAGGTTGCACTGGAACTTGCTCGGATGGAGGCATAGAAGCCAACGGCTGAATCAATGTAGGGGCAAACTTAGCAGCCTTTTCCTGTGGAGCTGTATCTTGAGGAGCATTATGCTCGGTAGTACGTGCCTTGATTTTCTTCACTTTCGTCTTTGGAATTTGTTCGCCTGGCTTAGTAGTGCCGACGGGGCCATCAACTAAAGAAATCCTTCAAGTTGATAGTCTCTGGATGAGGAGTGGTATCCAGATGATCTTTCATGGTGACAGTGGTAGGTTGAGTTTTTCTAGCAGCAATCTTCTTTGGTGGTGCGATTGGAACCTTTTGAACCCGAAGATCAGGCAACACCATAGAAGTTGTGATGTTCACTTGCTCGCTCAGAGTAGTTTCAACTTCATCCTCTGTGAGAGGAGGATCATCTTTATCGGAAGAATTACTTTCAACATTTTTATTGGTTGGTTCAGCCGACCTCTTCTTTGGTACACTCTTTGCTTTGCACTGGGATCATGTTTGCGTTTGGAAAGACCTTCAGCCTTTTTCTTTTCGACATCATCTTTGAGAAGGTGGTGATTTTCATCTTCACGAGCCCTTTACTTTTCAGCCTTCTTGGCTGGCTTGATGGCATTCTTTTGGCTCTTAGCAAGCTCATGAGGATAGGATTCAGGAGTACGAAGGGAGGAATCAGGAGCATTTGGTGGTGGCAGCGATCTCTCCTGGGGATCACTTGGTCTGCTGAGACGAATTTCATGACAATCGCCCCATGGAGGATGAAATGCAAAGTTCTACACAAACCAAGGATGAACCATTTCATAATTGAACCACTTGCACACCCAGTGATGTCGAATCCATTGCAGACGCTTATCTCTGTCATGGTTTGTTTCTCCTGGAACAGTGTTATACTGCTCATGAGAGATGTATTCAGCTGTATTTGTATATTCTTGTCTGCCACCGTTCTTCTTCTTCTTCAGAGCATCTTCTTCTTGCTTGTCAACATTTTGCTCATTTCTTTTTCTTGTGCTAGTCTATGGGCCTACTGTTGGGCCCTTTGCATTCAGAGCTTTGGACTCATCTGTTGTACCCAAGATAACATCTTCTCCATCAGCCATGCTCACTGGTTGAGCAGAATCCTCAACCGATTGCAACACCTGTGAATAAGGATAGATGCGAGGGAAATTGGGGACAGGGTTACGAATGCTCACAACGAAGATTTTGCGAACGAAAATGTCTTGAAGAATAATTAGATGTAGACTTCGAGAAATGTTTCGAATGAAAGAAATGATGAACTAGTAGGTTTGAAGAATATACTAGTCAGCGTGCTAAACATTCCATTCGTACAAGACATAAGACAAACCCTATATCTAAAATTTTCAGATGCGAGGGACAACTACAGACCACATCCGCACAAATTACCTAATCAGTAAAGATCTAAGAAATGCGGTAAAAACTGGTAATTTCAACTGTCGATGAACTCGAACGAGAATAATGGAAGACCGAGTTCGCACTACACATACCCTAGCTTGGTGATGCGCAGCAAGTATGGCGGCACGAGGAGAGAGATGTTCCGTGCCGGCGAGGAAGGACTCATGCGACCACTTTCCGATAGCAAAGTAGCGAGGGGATCGACGGGTCGAGCTCTAGGAGGAGCAGAGTGGTAGGGCTTCGGAGGAGATGATGGCGAAGAGGCGGAAAGTGGATGCGGGAGCGGTGGCGACGCGGTATTTATATGCGATGGGAAATAACCGCATTGAGTGAATCTGATCTAACAGCCATTATGGAATGACTATTGCGATTCAATGGACATGATATGGTGGCAGTTGATGGATAGCATGTGGCAACCGTCATAAAAGATCATGGTCCTAACTTGGGCGGGAAATTCCAAATTTTGGACGGCTTTAGCCAGAACGATTTAAGTTCGGACCAAACCTTTAACATGGTCAAGGACACCAGGTAAAGTTTCGTTACCAGATGAAACTGAGCATTCATAACGGAACAACACAGACTGGAAGAGATAAAATAGGGTATTAGGCATTTCACTCAGATATAGAAACACAAATACACGAGAGAAAAGGTATGAGTGAAATACTTTCAGACTAACACAAAACCCTTCAACCGGAAGGCAACTCAACAAAAGAAAATTGTGGTGGCATGTACCATATAAGAACTGTATGACCCCGAGTGTCGCACAATTATTGTGGCACCCAGTTAGTCTAGTTCTTCGTTAATATATTCACTCTCAGAAAGAAAATTTCACTTTGTCAAAATTTTCAATTTCTTATAGTGTTGTGCACTCATTCCTTCTAAGATGTGGAAGTGTTGCTACGGGTACCGAGTCCAGCTTACTGCATGTTTGTGAAGTCCAGGATATTTAGCTCACACTGTAATGCACAAAGTCTTTTCTCATCGAGAGGCTTGGTGAAAATATCAGCGAGATTGTCTTATGTATTTACGTGATTGATAACAATATCCTCCCGAGCAACATGATCGCGAATGAAATGATGTCCGATGGCAATATGCTTGGTGCGAGAATGCTGCACTAGATTATGTGCAATTTTTGTCACTCTCAAATTCACAGTGTAGAGGAATCTTCTTGACTTTGATGCCATAATCCTTTAGAGTCTGCTTTATCCACAGTAACTGAGTGCAACAAGCGCCAGCAGCAATATATTCGGTCTCAGCCGTAGAGAGAGACACACAATTCTATTTCCTTGATGACCAACATACCAATGATCTATCGACTAAAATGACATGTCCCCAAAGTAGATTTCCTGTCAACCAAGTCACCTACGTAATCTGAGTCTAAATATCCAACGAGATTGAATTGTGCTCCCTTAGGATACCATAAATATCTCAGAATACGCTTGACCGCTTGGTGATGTGATTCTTTCAGTGCAGCTTGATAGCGGGCACACATACAAACACTCAACGTAATATCATGTGTGGAAGCACATAGGTAAATAAGAGAACTGATAACCCACAAGTATAGGGGATCACAACAATTTTTGAGGGTAGAGTATTCAACTGAAATTTATTGATTCGACACAAGGGGAGCCAAAGAATATTCTCAAGTATTATCAGTTGAGTTGTCAATTCAACCACACCTAAAAGACTTAATATCTGCAACAAAGTATTCAGTAGCAAAGTAGTATGGAAGTAACGGTAATGGTGGCAAAAGTAACAGTAGTAGTGTTTGTAGCAATCGTACCAGTGGCAACGGAAAAGTACCTAAGCAAAGATCAATATGTGAAAAACTCATAGGCAATGGACCAATGATGGATAATTATGTCGGATGCGATTCCTCATGCAACAGTTATAACATCGGGTGACACAGAACTAGCTCTAGTTCATCAATGTAATGTAGGCATGTATTCCGAATATAGTCATACGTGCTTATGGAAAAGAACTTGCATGAAATCTTTTGTCCTACCCTCCCGTGGCAGCGGGGTCCTATGGGAAATTAAGGGACATTAAGGCCTCCTTTTAATAGAGTACCGAACCGATGCATTAACACTTAGTGAATACATAAACTCCTCAAACTACGGTCATCACCGGGAGTGATCCCGATTATTGTCACTTCGGGGTTACCGGATCATAACACATAGTAGGTGACTATTAACTTGCAAGATAGGATCAAGAACTCACATATATTCATGAAAACATAATAGGTTCAGATCTGAAATCATGGCACTCGGGCCCTAGTGACAAGAATTAAGCATAGCAAAGTCATAGCAACATCAATCTTAGAACATAATGGATACTAGGGATCAAACCCTAACAAAACTAACTCGATTACATGGTAAATATCATCCAACCCATCACCGTCCAACAAGCCTACGATGGTATTACTCACGCACGACAGAGAGCATCATGAAATTGGTGATGGAGGAAGGTTGATGATGACGATGGCGACGAATTCCCCTTTCCGGAGCCCCGAACGGAGTCCAGATCAGCCCTCCCGATGAAGATTAGGGCTTGGCGGCGGCTCCGTATCATAAAATGCGATGAATCCTTCTCTCTGATTTTTTTCTCCCTGAAAGTTAATATATAGAGTTAGAGTTGACGTCGATGGGGTCTCAGGGGGCCCACGAGGTAGGGGGCGCCCCAGGGGGGCGCCCTACACCCTCGTGGACAGGGTGTGGGCCCCCTGATGCTGATTCTTTCGCTAGTATTTTTTATTAATTCCAAAATGTGTCTCCGTGGATTTTCAGGTCATTCCGAGAACATTTATTTCTGCACAAAAATAACACCATGGCAATTCTGCTGAAAACAGCGTCAGTCCGGGTTAGTTCCATTCAAATCATGCAAGTTAGAGTCCAAAACAAGGGCAAAAGTGTTTGGAAAAGTAGATACGTTGGAGATGTATCAAGAACAAATCATCGAATGATAAGCCTTCTGATCATAATCCTTACCGTACACATTTGCGTCGAGCTTACCATTCGTGGGCATTGGAGTTTTGTAGCCCTTCATTTTGGAATCTTGCATTTTGAACTTCTTCAGACATTCTCTTCGATATATCTCCAGAGATATGAAAATTCCATTGTCCTGTTGATGTATTTGCAGTCCAAGAAAGAACTTAAGTTCACCCATCAAAGACATCTGATATTTCTCGGACACCATTTTCCCAAACTCCAAGCTGCAAGCATTCTTAGTACAACTGAAAATAATACCATCCACATAAATTTGACATACAAATAGATCATCATCAACAGCAAGAGTGAAAAGTGTGGGATCAGAGGATCCTGGCTTGAACCCTTTATCGAGCAGAAACCTCTTCAGGGTGTCATACCATGCTTGAGGGGCTTTTGCTTCTGCCCATATAGAGCCTTTTCAACCTAAAAACATTGTTAGGAAACTCAGGATTTTCAAAGCCAGGTGGCTGTCTAACATATACTTCCTCATCAATTTCACCATTGACGAAGCAGTTTTCACATCCATTTGATAAAGCAGGATACCATTGTTATTTGCATAAGCGAGAAGAATATGAATTTCCTCAAGGCGTGCAACAGGAGCATATGTTTCACCGAAATCAATACCTTCTACTTGTGTATACCCTTGAGCGACAAGATGTTATTTGTTTCTCCAACAATGCTATTTTCATCTTGCTTATTCCTGAATATCCATTTGGTGCTAATGCTATTGTGCTTCTTAGGATTCGGTTTGTCAACTAACTCCCATACATCATTTAGTTTGAATTGCACCAACTCTTCTTCCATGTCATTCATCCAATCGGGATCATTCATGGCTTCCTCATACTTGGTAGGTTCTGCGAATGAGACAAAGGAGAAACTGCCACATAGTTAGCCAAACAAGTGCGAGAATGACTTGTTGGTTGATAACCTGGATTCTTGAGATCTTTGAGAATTAATGTAGGATCAAATCGATTGGCCACTCATGGATGAGGGTTTTCATCTTGATGATCATTTTCATATCCCTCAGCATCAGCATCAGGATTGGCATTTTCTTCACCATTATCATCGGGATTGCCATTTGTGTTTGGAATGGCATTTTCTTCGGCAGTAGTTTGGCGTGTTCTGCTTGACATCATCATCGGAAGACTCAGGTACATTTCCTTCAACTATCTTGACGCTCCCAATGGCCATTTACCGAATAGAATTCGAAATCGGTGGTTCATCTATCACATTAGGCAGGTGCTCCTTTTGGGAACTATTAGATTCATAAAACCGCACATTTACCTTTTCCATAACTTTCCCGTGGTGAGAGTTATAAACATGATAAATATGCGAGTTCGAGCCATAACCAAGAAGAAAACCTTTATGTGCCTTCGGTGCAAACTTGGAGTTCTGATTCAAGTCACGAATGTAATAAGGTGCACTAAAAACACATAAATAAGAAACAACTGGTTTCTTTCCAGTGATAAGCTCATATGAAGTTTATCACTGGAAAGAAACCAATTATTTCTTACTTATGAAGATAAACACGATTGGTACTTGTGAAGATAAACATGATTCACAACATGACAAGCAGTGTTAATAGCATCATCCCAGAAGCGAATAGGAGTTTTATACTCACCGAGCATTGTTCTTGCCATTTCGATGAGAGTTCTGTTCTTTCGCTCAACAACTCCACTCTGTTGGGGAGTGTATGCAGCAGAGAACTCATGAGTAATACCATTTTCGTCAAGAAAATCTTTGATATGTGTATTTTTAAACTCAGTTCCATTGTTGCTTCTGACATGCTTAATTCGCACATCATACTCTTTTGGGCCTACTTGGCAAATCTTTTGAAGATCTCTTGGGTCCAGGTTTTGTCTCTGAGAAAGAAAACTCAAGTATAATGGGAGAAATCATCAACAATAACCAGACCATAATGACTGCCACCAAAACTTGCATAGTTTTGAGGTCCGAATAAATCCATATGAAGAATTTCCAGAGGTCTTGTTGTGGTCATGACAGTCTTTGATGAATAATGCTTCTTGGCCAATTTACCAACCTTGCATGCATCACAAAGATGATCCTTGTCGAATTTTACATCAGGAATGCCATGTGATGATTTTTCTTCACTAGAGTCTGCAAATTTCTCATACCTGCATGACCAAGTCTTCGGTGCCACAACCATCCTTTGGTTGCTTTTGTAAGCAAACAAGTTTGGACTGAGGGACCCTTAGAGCAATCCACAATATATAAATCACCCTTTCTATTTTCTTTGAAGATGAAGGAATTGTCAGAGGCCATAAAGACAATGCATTTGGATAGAGAGAATAGAACTATCATGCCTAGACCACAAAGCTTGCCTACTGACATGAGATTGAATCCAAGAGACTGAACAAGTAAACATGATCAATGGACTTGTCTTTGGATCTAGCAATTTTACCTAACCCAATTACCTTTCCTTTGTTATTGTCGTTGACAGTAATATACTTCAGAGAAGAAGCAGTTAAGTTGGGGTCGACAAACAACGACTTGTCTCCAGTCATATGACTAGTGCATCCACTATCCATTGTCCATTCGGTACACCCAGAGACATAGTCCTGCAGAAGAATTATGCTTTCTTAACCACCCACATCTTTGCAGGTGACCTCGAAACAAATGAGTGAGCAGGATATGATTTCCTTCGATAAACATAATTGTTACTTGAGGAAGTATGAGCATAATCGAAAGAATAGGCATTGAAAGTCTTTCTAGACGAATGAGTATAGTGGTTGAATGAGGTATGCATGTACTCATTCTGTCAAACTTCTTTAGGAAAGTAAAAAGCGCTTTCTATCTGCATGGTTAGTCAAGTAGTAATAGGCAATGCTTCAATAGTTTTCCTAGGCACCCAGATAGTTTTCTTTGGGGGGCCATTCCTACTATTTGGTCCAATATAGCGAGCAACAGCCTCACCACGTTGGTTTTTGAATAGTTCATAGTTATCCAGAGAATCATTATCATGATATTCAGGGATGGGAGAGTTGTATCCTGAATGTAAAGCTGGATCGAGTGTTTTGCTCTTGGCAGGCACCCATACAGTACGAGGATATTGATCAGGTTCCCAATAGCAGCCATTCTCATTCAGTTTTCGTTCAAAATCGATACCTTCTTTCCTGGGATTTTTGTGAAGAATAGATTTCTTCAGAACACCACAAAGGGTTTGATGCCCTTTGAGAGACTTGAACATTCCTTTCTAAAGAAGATCCTTCAACCTAGCATTTTCATCGGACACATAACCATTTTCCTCAATAGAGGGGTTATCATTCACAGAAGATTCAACATTACTACGTTCAAGTAACTTTAAGGAGGGTGGTACGAACACTTCATGTTTATCTTTGATTTGTTAGGTGAGAAGATAATTTTCTCTGATCAAATACTCAGGAGCCTCTCTCAGCGACTCAAGTTCCAGTTTCCTTTTCATGTAATCATAAGTCAATCTCTCGTGATCTGTGAGAGAAAATCATGACGATTTGACAGTTCATCCATTCATGATATGAGAGCGGAATGCTCTCGGTCAACGACTAATTTTTCTCCATCTCCTAAAGCTTGAGTTGACCCCTTCTATGGTGGTGGCTAACCTATATTTATGGTGGCCTCGGTCCTCTTCCTCCAAAATGTAGGGGGGAAGGGATTCCGCAGTGGCCAATTTAAAAGGGGACAAGTAGTACATCTTATCCTGATGAAAGGTGGTCTTCACCTGCAAAGCCTCTGGTCGTGACGCGGAGGTGGGCTCGGTGATGACATCCTTCTTGCCATGCTGGTGGCCTTGGTCTTGTTGCACTGGAATGGAAACCTTTGCCAGATTCCTCAGGAACCCATGCCTGTCCTTGCCTCCTTAGCACCAAAGAGGAAACTGCCTCCTCTGCGCCCACTGGCGCCCGCCTAGCCTTGGTCATCATGGCTTGCGTCATCGCAACCTCATGAGGTTGTGTACCTGCATAGAAATCTTTGCTCCTCGGGAGACCGCCTGGGGAGGCCGCTCCATCAGGAGGCTTTGGCATTGTCTGCCTCGCGAGGCTTGGTCCCTCGCGATGGTCTTGTCTTGTTGGCCTTGGAGGTGGTCTGTACCAGGTCGTCGATGAATCCACACCATGGGCCGCAGGCGGGAAAGTCTGGGTACCCTGGTTCTCAGAACGCTGACAGTAGTAGTTTCACATTGGGTTTAGAAAGTAAAATCTGTTGAAGCTTGACAATCACAATATTGGTCATACAAGAAATTCATGAATGATTAGTATAAGGAAGAGAATTTTCACATACAAATATATTATCTTGGACATCTTTTATGATTGTGAATACCAATTAATTATTTCAAACTTGAGCAAATTAGTTGAAGTTGGACAAGGAACACAATGTAACGAGTTATGTTTGGGTATATTTGCATAGAAGTTATATTGTTATGGCTCCAATATGTGGTGCTTACTTAGGATCCTTTGCTAGCTAGAAATCCATACTAAGTAGAGATACCACTTGTGCATCCAAAAACCCTTAAACCCAATTTCTTGCCATAAGTGTCCATCATATCTACCTACAGAATTAAATCTTTCAAGTAAGTTATCATCAGTTCAAAAAGAAATAAAAATTGCTCCTAAAATATGTATGGTCTTTTATTGCAAGGGAAAATAAGCGTTGTACAAACTTGTGATGGTAAAGAAATAAAAGTGATGGACTTCATAACAAAGGTTGCTATCACAAGGGGCAATATAACATGACGTTCCTTTGCATTAATAGCTTGCACATCCAAAAGTAAAAAGTGCATGAAAACCTCTGCTTCCTTCAATGAAGGGCCTATATTTTACTTTTATGTATTTACTTTTATGCAAGAGTCAATAAAGTTCATCGTTATTCCACTCTATTTATTCTCTAGTGGGCAAGCATCATGTGGTGGGGAAAGATCCAGGCATATATGGCCAATAAAATATATTTGATCATGAATTATTATTGTTGACAATTATCTCTATGATAAATTAGATGGGAAGCAAAACATTAAGGCCCTATCTTTCTTTGTGTTCGACGGATGCTATTTGTTCTAAGAACATGCTTTGAGTATTAGCAATCATGGAAGACTATGATAATTGATTATGTGGAGCTCTTACTTAGACTTTATTGAAGATAAGTTGAATTGCAATTGTTTGGTTACTAAGAACATAAGTTGTTCAGTTTCCAGAGAATGCATTGTTTGAACATAACATGTGAATAGATGGCTACTTTGTCAACATGAGTTTTATGAGAAAGAGTTGATGTTTATAATGCTTGGAAAAGTGATCGAAATTATCATTGTTCAAGCTTACACGCTATGCTAGAATTCACACGTCATATGTTATTTCTCTTATCATTTACCTACTCGAGGACGAGCAGGAATTAAGCTTGGGGATGCTGATACGTCTCCAACATATTTATAATTTATGAAGTATTCATGCCATGTTTATTATAATTTTGTATGGTTTCGGTGCACTTTTATATTATTTTATGGACTAACTTATTAATCTAGTGCCTAGTGCAAGTTCCTATTTTATTGCATGCTTTTTGTTTTGTAGAATTACCATACCAAACGAAGTCCAAACGCAATAAAAATTCACGATGATTTTCATATAATATATGTGATTTTTGGGAGGAAGAATCAACACAAGGCGGTGCTCGAGGGCCCCATAAGCCACATGTGCCTGGCCTACCCCTAGCCACGCCCAGGTGGCTCATGGGCACCTCGTAGGTTGGTTTATACCCTTATTTCACCGTAAGAAAGGTAATTTCCAGATACAAACCCCCTCAAAATTCCAGCCCAATCGGAGGTACGAATCTCCGGGAATTTAAGAAACAGATTTTTGCTAGAAACAGGAGAATAGAAACAGAAGGAAACAGAGAGAGAGAGAGAGAGAGATACAATCTCGGAGGGGCCCTCGCCCCTCTGTGAACCATCGAGGCCAAGGACCAGAGGGAGAACCTCTCCCCATCTAGGGGGAGGCCATTGAGGAGCAAGCCGGAGAAGGAGCCTCTCTTCCCCTATCTCTCGGTGGCGCCGGAGTGCCGCCGGGGGAACCATCTCTGTGGTGATCATCTTCCGCAACAACACCGTCTTCATCACGTCCCTCATCTCTTTTGAACAGTCCACTCTCCCGCACCCCGCTGTAATCCCCTACTTGAATATGGTGCTTTATGCCACATATTATTATCCAATGATGTGTTGCCATCCTATGATTTGATTAGGTTTATTTTGTTCTTTGGGTTGATTGATGATCTTGATTGGTTTGAGTTGTATGTTTTATTTTTGTGTTGTCCTAAGGTGGCTACCGTGCCGCTCACACGTGGGGGATTCCCGCTATAGGGTGTTGCAATATGTACATGATTCTCTTATAGTGGTTGGCTAGAGTGACAGGAGCTTACACCCGAGTAAGGGGGTTGTTGCGTATGGGAGTAAATGGGACTTGATACTAAATGATATGGTTGGGTTTACCTTAATGATTTCTAGTATTCGTAGATGCTTGCTAGACGTCCAATCATAAGTTCATATAATCCAAGTATGGAAAGTATGTTAGCTCATGGCTCTCCCTCATATAAAATTGCAATAATGATTACTAATCTTGCTATCAATTTCCTAGGTCAATTCCGCACACCGATCCATCATTATTCCACACTCGCTATTTGTAATATATTCTAACTATATTTAGGCAGCAGCTATTTTTATATTTAACTCTCTGATATCATTGAAAGTTGTTCTCTTTATACCCACAATGTAGTTTTATTTCTTGTTTTTAGATGAAAGCAAACGCTCGGTGTATGTAGAGTCGTATTAGTGGTAGATAGGACTTGAGAGAATATTGATCTTACCTTTGCCTCCTTGTGGGTTCGACACTCCATACTTATCAATTCCATCTTTTGAAATTGCTATGATGATTCCTTGCACTTGGGGATTATCAACGTGCAACCCGTTTGTTAGCTTGCCGAGCCGGAGGTGAATTCGTGGCCATCATCCGACGCAAACATGACGCGACATGCGAGAGGCAGCAGACGCGGGAGACAACGGTAGTTCTCGCGGCGGTGGACGTTGGCGAGGCGGAGTCACATTCTTTGGTTCCCTGTATGGTGCACCAGTCCGAGCGCCACAATAGCGTCATGGTGGATGTCGCCGGCTCCTCCCAGGATGGATCCATCATCAATCGCATGTCCACCGGCACCGTCACGGTTCCGGGCTCCGACGAGGAAGTGTAGGTCATGGAAGACGGCGGTGCCTTGAGTCCCGTGAGCCATCCGGTTCGTTCCCCATGTCCTACTCTACCTCGCCGGGGACATGACCAACACTCTTGAGGGATCCAGCCGGTCGTCAGACATGGTCACGATGGAGCTCGGCGAGCTCCGTTTAGATCAGGATTTGTAATAGTATGGATTTGAGAATTTTAAATTAAGGTACCAAGTTGTGGAAGATATTACTAAAGGTCTGACAGGTCATAGTGCGTGGACGCGTCCATAGGGGTTTGAGAGTCGAACTTATATCCAGCTATAGATGCTCTTATAAATGGTGTAGCAAGCTTTGAGCGACAACCACACAATGCTTTCGGCTACAACGACATGTGCTGCGAGCAGCATCGCACGTGTGTTGTGATCTAGGGGATGCACTCTACATGAAGGGAGGAGAGATGCATGTTGCTGATCTGCTATGTTGACCAATGGGGAGGCCACTCTATGACTCTGTTTTTCAGGGCCATTGACAAGGGTGGCCTAGGTGGACGACCGCACAGGTCCCCCAAAAATCTAGGGCCCCTTATCACACTAATCTAATGCCAATTAATTCTCAAAAAAATTCTAACGCTAGTTATGTGGCACGTCCCGCATGATCTCAATGGCTTTGGCAGGCGAAGACCACCTTTAGGATGTACTCATGTCCCCCTTCAAAGTTGGCCATTGTGGCATCCCTTCCTGCCTAGGACCGATGCCAGTTTAAGTATAGGCTAGTCTCCATCGTAGAGAAGGATCGAGTCCTAGCATCGCTGAGACCGGACTAGAGCCTCCCGAGGTAGTCCATCTTCTCTGTACACTCATACTCATCCTCCTTCCTGAGGCAATCAACACAAAGCAGGAGTAGGGTCTTACACTGCAAGGTGGCCCGAACTTGGGAAAATCTCTGTGTCATGTCTTCCTTTCCTCTTGCTCAAGCACGCCGGAGCGCCGCAGTGAGGTGATTGAGCAGCGGGCCGGAGCCTAGCGAAGTTCTGTGAGCACACCCAAGAGTTCGAACCTTTTCTTGGGTCCTAGAGCCCCGATTCCGACATTTAGCGCGCCAGGTACGGGTGTTCTAGAGTTCTTCCACTTTTTTCCATCCCCGCTCCACCGTCCCCATGGTCGACACCGTCGTGTTCCTCCCAAGCGCCGCATAGCTCGCGTCGCCAAGACAGAGCCTGCAGGCCACGGAGGTCGCCACCACTCCACCTCTACCGCGGCCAATGCCACCACTGACCCTAACGCTCACGAGCATTAGGACTCCGCCCTGCCACCCTCCATGCAGCACGACGGCTGCACAGCTACGTCTTCGCTCTCCCCGGCTACGGCTTCGTCTTCTCATGGCGCTTCCGCCCTACCAACGAAGGCTACGATGCCTGACTTGGCCGCATCACCGAGCTTGTCAACGTCATGGGCGAGGCTCGACGCCCTCCCACTTGCTCCGTCCTCCACCATCTTACGCATGCGACGTGGCGCACAGCGTGCCTCCGCCTCCTCCCCTACATGGTGACAACGCTGAGCCCTGGCCCGACGCTCAGCTGCGCGACCCACCGTGTGTAGTGCCTGCGCTGGCCCAGGACGAGGCCAGCTGCCAGATTGTACATCAGCCGCCGTTTGACCCACGTGCGCCCCCCGCGCTGCATCGCCGACGTCAGGACCGGGCCATTCAAGAAGCCGCGACACTGGAGCACCAAAGCCGTGCCGGCCATGCATGGGGAAAGCCCACAAGGACCGTTGGCTGTCGGACTTTCAGTCACGATCTGCGCCGGGTGGTGTGGTTGGCCAAGTTCAAGCCGGAGCTAGGACCATGCTACAACAACATC
Source organism: Triticum urartu (assembly GCF_003073215.2). Classification (NCBI taxonomy): domain Eukaryota; kingdom Viridiplantae; phylum Streptophyta; class Magnoliopsida; order Poales; family Poaceae; genus Triticum; species Triticum urartu. The sequence goes on along the minus strand of NC_053028.1, from coordinate 375,428,364 downwards.
CTTGACCCAACGGAGTTCCTCTGGCTCTATGTGCTGAGCATCGAGGCAGCGAACGACGAGGACAAGGTCAGGCGAACTGGTTTCCCATGGCCCTCAAGGATGGCGGCGCGCTCCTGGCTCATGAGCTTGCTTGAGGAGTCGATCTCCTTGTGGGATGAGCTCCGCGAGGGGTTCATCTCCAACTTCCAAGGTACCCGCGACCGTGCCATCACCATCAATGATCCGTGGCGCGTGAAGCCGCGCGCTGGTGAGACCCTCTGCAAGTACATTCAGCATTTCACCCAGGTGCGCCTCAATATCCCAGAGGCCTCAGACGAAGCCATATCCTCGGCGTTCATCAATGGCGTCACGGACGTCAGGATGGACAAAAAGCTCGCCATCAACGACGACCTGAGCACAGCGCTGGAACTATTTAACTTGGCTTACAAGTGCGCCAGGGCGGAGGAGGGCCGCCTCTCTCTTCTCAACAACCCGGATGTTGAGCCCGACGACAAGAAGGCCAAGGCCAAGGAAGTGAATCACAATGGCCCCATTGTGCTAGTGGCAGAGACTGAGCAGAAGTGCGGCCACGACCATGATGAGCTGGTCAATGATGGCCGTCTATTTTGCGTCTACCACAATGTGTGCACCCACAACACTGATGATTGTTAGGATCTCAGGGCGCTCCGTGACGAGTGTGTGGGCCGCCGCCCTGACTGCAACGACCGTGGCTTCAGTCGTGGAGGCGGCCATGGTGGAGGCTGATGTGACAACCGCAACTCCCGCCAAGGCTGGCGTGACCAGCCTCGCGAGGGTGGCTGGCATGATCAGCCTTGCAATGGCGCCTGGCGCGATGAGCCTCGCGAGGCCCTCCCTAAGGAAAACGTGGGCCTACCGCCATTGCCGCCGCCGCCCAGGAGGAACGACAACAACCAGCCAAACGAGGGGGCTGGGGGATACCAGGAGCCTCGCGCGGTAGCTTATCCTTGGAGGAGCTCAAGCCCCCATGTCCAACTGGCTCTTCAAGCAGTTCTCTCATGAGGTGAACGTTGCCCTCCCGAGGCTTGAGGTTATGCGTCCCCTCAAGTGTTCACAGTACACCATCACCTTTGACTCCAAGGACCAGCTCAAGTGTTGAACCACCACCGGTTCTCTACCCATGTTGTGCACGCCCACCATCAGCAATGTCTCTGTCACCAAGACCCTCATCGACGACGGCGCCGACCTCAACGTCCTTCTGTCAAAACCTTTGAGACGCTTCAACAGCCTTATGACCGACTCATGCCCACCAAGTCCTTCTCGGGGGTGATCGATGGCTCCACTACCCCCTGGGGCAGGTGCGCCTCCCTGTCACCTTCGGCACCCGCGACAACTACCACACCGAGCTCATCGACTTCGACATGTTCCCGTACAATGCCATCCTGAGGTATCCTGCCCTTTCCAAGTTCATGGCGGCAACCCACCATGGCTACAACGTCCTCAAGATGCCAGGGTGCATTGGCGTCATCACTGTCGCCTGCGATGAAAAGGATGCGGTCTGCTCCCTCGAGCATGCCTACCGGGCTGCGGCGGCCGAGAATTCCGACGACGAGGGTGATGTCGCGCCTCCTGAGGCTGCCCCTATGAAGAAGAAGCAGTTCCTCCCCAAGAGCCGTCCTGAGGCAAAGAAGGCACCGGCCTGTGACACCTCAGGCGTCGTGCCCATTGCGGGGCATGCTTTCCTCCAACATAGGAAGGCGTGCCCGATGCCTCCCTCCGGTTAGTCCGGGGGCTTCCACCTGGAAAGGTCTGACCTAACCGGTGTGGCAAGGGAGGTGCTCGGGCACCACTTGGAGGCGTGCTTCGATGCTCGCCCCCGCAAGCAAGGAACACGACACGAGGCACCAGGAGCACAAGAGTTCATCACCAAGGAGATCTGTGAGCTTCAGGAAGCACGGTCCATGCATGGCAAGCATCGCCCCGCATGCTCCACCAGCTTAGCTGCCACTCCCGACGCGGGCGACGAGCTGCGTGTGTGCGTCAACATCCCGAGCCTCAAACAGGGTCGCTACCCAGGACCTCTTTTGTCCATCGCGCGTTGGCCCGAGCGGGGGTGTCACCTACAACTACCTTTGCATGCCCTTCGGCCTACCGAACATGGGCGTCACGTACTAGCGGCTCGCGCAGCTCGCATTGGCATCTCACGAGGCCCGACGTGTGGCGCTGGCATCTCACGAGGCCCCAACCCCTCATGAGCCTCCGGGGCCTCAGGAGCCAACCGACCCCTGAGGGGCAAACCTTCACAACATGCTTCACTATCTACCTCAACATTTCCGCAGCAACATTGCCATGTGACTTTTTGGTTTGTTCAATTGATGGCGCCCCGCGGGCTACATCACCCTCAAGCTGTTTAGGGCCAGTTGTCAGTGTCAAAACTGGCAGATCTCACGTAGGGAGTCCCGAGCTGTGGATCTTGGATCGATGGGTAACAAGGGACGAAGGACACGATGTTTACTTAGGTTCGAGCCCTCTCTAAGAAGTAAAACCCTACGTCCTGCTTGATTATATTGATGTGTAAAGGATGATTATAGAGTCGATCTACCACAAGATCATATGAACTAAACCCTAGATTACTAGGATGATGGTTGTTGCTATGGCCTCTACGAACTAAACCCCTTGGTTTATATAGACACCAAGGGTACTAGGGTTACACATGGTCGGTTACTAGAAAGGAATAAACATGCCGAATCTTCTTATCTTGACTTGGAGGACACACCAAGGCACCAAAAAGCTTCTTGTTTGGATACGGGGCCTACGCATAGTTCGGCCTCCTAGGATTGACAATGTGGCCCAATAGTCCAGCCCACAAGGGATAGGCCGATAGGCCGAGGACCCCCTAATCTAGGACTCCAACAGTAGCCCCCGAACTAGCCTCCAACGTTGGTGCTTCATCGTGTCTTGAGATCTTGGTGTACCCGAGGTCTCCGGCTTGCGGGGTGAGCTCCTCTCCTTCTTTATGTTCGGCACAATCTCATTTAATCAGGCTCCAAGAGTTGCTCAGCTTGAGCCCGGCCATGTGCTAACTAGGAAATGTTCAGATTCCGAAATGCCGATGTTACTTAGACTCGAAGGCCGATCGCCCAAATGTGAATAGGGCCCTTGCCTGACAACTTTTCGGCGAAGGGTCACACCCGGTCACAAACATCGAACCATTGTGAAAACTCGATTTGTGGTTCAAGGCAGCGCCTCCATTAGCATGTCTCGTCAAGGTGGGGATCGTGCCCGTTTTTAAGGGACATAATCAATGATTTCAATTCCCCCACTCGTGCATAATGCCACGAGTATATCAGGAAGTGGCGAGACCTGTGGCGCAGTAAAAGGACCTTTGGTATTTCGGTCGCCTATAAAAGGGAAATAGCCACTGTTATCGGGGTATGCGTTCTCCTTCCTCTTGCTATCACTTTCCCAATCTACAGAGCTCCAGCGCCCCGTGCCATTCCTCCGTCAGAAATCCCTTCAAGCCATTCCCTCACTTTAGCCATGGCCGCATCTGATGCCAAGGGCAAGTGGGAGGACTCCAGCATCACCAATGACAACATCGAGGACCTGAAGCGCGTTGGCTATCTATCGGCTGGAGTCACACAATGGGCCCTATAGGAGGGCCAGGTCGTCCCCACGCCACGGCCCGGTGGGAGGGTGATGTTCGTCCCCAACTTCGTCCGGGGACTGGGCTTCCCGCTCCATCCACTCGTTGGGTGGCTGATGTTCTTCTACGGGCTGGATTTCCACGATCTGGCCTCGAACTCCTTCCTTCATATATCTGCTTTCATTGTTATCTGTGAGGCCTTCTTGTGTGTCCTACCACACTTCGTAATGTGGCTAAAGGTCTTCAATATCAAGCCAAAGATAGTCGACGACCAATAGGTGGACCGCGGCGGAAAGATGATCAGTAAACTCACCTGGCTCAAGTGGCTGGAGGGCACGTTCATTGATACCATCAAAGTTTGGCAAAATGAGTAGTTCTATATCACAGAACCACATGACGCAGCTTGGACGGTGGCTCTCAAATTCAGATCCGGGCCCTCAGCGAGGTTAACCTCATGGGCCAAGAAGGGTCTTGACTGGGGGTCCACCACGGACATGGAGGCACTACATAAGCGTGTCTCCAACATGATAAAGGCGGGTGCCAAGCTGACCAATGTGGTTCAGGTGATGCTCTGCCGCCGCCTCCTCCCCTGCCAACAAAGGCCCACCCCAATGTGGTCTTACAAGCTCCAGGATCCGGCCACCGTACAATACTTCTATGGAACCACCCATGGCAAGATGTGGAAGGTGTTGTTTAAGCCTCAAAATGCATGACCGGCCAAGAAGGAGGACATCGGTCTGGATGCCGCGCACCCCCCAAAGGAGGTAACAATGTTCTATCTGCTCTATGTTCGGATGTTCCTATTCCAGGACATTTAATCCTAACTTTCTTACTTCCACAAGGCTGGCTTGAGAAGGCCAAGAAGATCGACAACCCAGCCTTGCTGCCCGAAGACCCCCGGTCGGCTCTGCTAGAGGAGATGCTGACCGTGGCACCGTACAAGGCACCAGAGAAGAAGGAAAAGAAGAATAAAAAGGCGCTGAAGGCCAGGGAAGGCCTCCGCCCAAGAGGGCATCCAGACAGAAAATTCGGAGACACCCCAGCTCCCTCCACCCAAGAGGGGGTGCGGGAAGAGGACGAGGAGGAGAGTGACTCCTCTCGTTCGAAGAAGAGGGCATCGTCAGACGACGCTGAGGAGGAGCAGCCTAACAGAGTAGTTTGATAGCAAGATAATTTATAACGAGCAGGTAATGATAGTAGTAACAAAACTGCAGCAAGGTAGCCCAATCCTTTGAGGCAAAGGACAGGCCAAAATGGTCTCTTAATGGATAAGCCAAAGCGTTTCTTGAGGTACACGGGAATTCATCTAAGTCACTTTCTTCATCTTGGCTTAATTCGTGTTCGTGTACTTTGGATAATTTGATATGTGGGTGGACCGGTGCTTAGGTTGTTTTGTTTCTTACTTGAACAAACCTCTACTTATGATTAACCCTCCCAGCAAGCATCTGCAACTATCGAGAAAGTATTAAGAATAAATTTCTTAACCATAGCATTAAATTTTTTGGATCCCAATCGGTCCTTACGAAATAGCGCATAAACTGGGGTTTACAAGCTTCTGTCACTCTCGCAACCCATCATCTAATTGCTACTCCACAATGCATTCCCTTAGGCCCAAATATGGTGAAGTGTCATGTAGTCGACATTCACATGACACCAATAAGGGAATCACAACATACATACTATCAAAATATCGAACACATATCAAGTTCACATGATTATTTGCAACATGATTTCTCCCGTGACCTCAAGAACAGAAAGTAACTACTCACAAACGATAATCATGCTCAAGATTAGAGGGGTATTAAATAGCATATTGGATCTGAACATATAATCTTCCACCAAATAAACCATATAATAATTAACTACAAGATGTAATCAACACTACTAGTCACACACAAGCACCAACCTATAGTTCCGGTAACAAGATTGAACACAAGAGATGAACTAGGGTTTGAGAGGAGATGGTACTGTTGAAGATGTTGATTGAGATTGCCCTCCCCAAGATGGGAGAGTTGTTGGTGATGATGATGACGATGATTTCCCCCTCCGGGAGGGAAGTTCCCCGGCGGAATCGCTCTGCCGGAAGGCAAAAGTGCTCCTGCCCAAGTTCGGCCTCGAGACGGCGACACTCCGTCACGAAAGGCCTCTCCTTATTTTTAGGTCAAAATGACTTATATACCAGAAGATGGGCACCGAAGGTGGGCCTAGGTGAGCACAACCCACCAGGGTGCGCCTGGGCTCCTTGGCATGCCCCGGTGGGTTGTGCCCACCTGGTGGGGCCCCTCTAGTAGTTATTTTCTCCAATATTCCTCAAATAATCAATAAAAAATCTCCGTGAAGTTTCAGCTTGTTTGGAGTTGTGCAGAATAGGTGGCCTGACGTAGATTTTCCCGGTCCAGATTTCCAACTGCCGGAATTTTCTCTCTTTGTGTGTACATTGCATATTATGAGAGAAAAGGCATTAGAATTACTCCAAAAAGCATTATTATGGATAAAAATATTATAAATAACAGTAATAATACATGATGCAAAATGGACGTCTCAACTCCCCCAAGCTTAGACCTCGATTGTCCTCAAGCGAAAACCGAAATCGAAAAACATGTCCACATGCTTAGAGAGAGAGAGGTGTTGATAAAATCTAAATACGGACATAGAATCATCATGTAGGTTATTATAACAGCAACAAAAATTAAACATTAAACTTTAATCATATACTTCTCATGAATAAGTAACAATACATCACACAATTGAAAACTCTATTAGAAATCAACAAACAATGTTCTTAGTCAACTTTGCAACTACAATTCATCATCTTTTCAGGAAGGGTCACGTATCGGAGCCTTTAGGCAAGTCCACATACTCAACCATCATATAGTCTTCTATGATTGCCCACACTCACCGTGTACACATGAGCAAAATGTTTCAACCGGACAAATAGAAAGATAGGGTCTTATAGTTTCGCTTCCCAACACATTCACCTCAAGGGTGATGTCAACAATAATGACTCATCCTATCTATATTCTACTGGACATATGTGCCTAGATCTTTCCTCACCACATGATGCTTGCCAAAGGACAAAATAAAAAGGAAAAGAAGGAAAACCTTGACTCTTTGCATAAAAGTAAATACATAAAAGTAAAAGATAGGCCCTTCACAGAGGGAAACAGAGGTTGCCATGCGCTTATTTGTTTGTATGCTCAACCTCTTAGTGCAAAAGAATGTCACATTGCATTGCCCCTTGTGATAGCGACATTTATTATGCAGTCTGTCGCTTTTATTCTTCACCATCACAAGTTCGTGCAACACTCAATTTTCTCTTACACTAAATGATCTCACACTTTTAGAAGAAATTTTTATTGCCTTTTTGCACCTATGACAACTTACATGAGGGATCTTGCTCAATCCCTAGGTAGGTATGGTGGACACTTGAAAGTAAGATTTGGGTTTAGGGTTTTTTTGGATGCATAAGTAGTATCTCTAATTAGTGTGGAATTTTTGGCTAGCAAAGATAGGGGGCAAGCACCAGATGTTAAAGGATCCATGACAATATGACTTCTATGTGAATATAAACAAACATAAACCATTAAGTTGTCTTCCTTGTCCAACGTTAACAATTTTGGCATATAATATTTTGATGAGGGCTCACAATCACAGAAGATTTCTAGGATAGTATATTTATATGTGAATCTTCTCTTCCCTTATTAATTCTTTCATGAGTTTCATCATTGACTAATGCTATGTTTGTCCATCTCTAATAAAATTTTCTACTTATACTTTTCCTTATGTGGTGTCATCACCTACCATAAGATTAGTATATGATCTTTTCTTCATTTATTTCCTTTCTTTTATTTATTTATTTTCCCTTTTACTTTTATTTGCAACATGAAAGTAAAGAAAACAAAAACTCAAGCTAAACTTTATTATATAACTTGCACATGATTACAAGGATATATCACTAAGCAAACTCTTGAAAAGAAAGGATCAAACTAAACTTTTATTAATCTAAAGCAAAAGATCGAGCTAAAATAAGTAAAGGCAAAAAGATAGTGGGATGATATGATACCGGGGCTCCTCCCCCAAGCTTGGTGGAAGCTAAGGGGAGTGCCCATACCCGATACTCAATTCTCCTTTGGTGGTGAAGAAGATGATGGTGGTGAAGAAGAGATCTTCTCCTCGGATTTCCATGGCAGTGGTCCACCATCATAAGAGGAGGAGTGAGTCTCACGGGTCCTGCAACTAGCAGCCAAACTCATACCTTTAAACCTCGCCTCATATTCAAAGACTTGATTTTGGAGGTCATAGATCTGGCTTTGGAGGAAGTTGATTCGCTCGTTGAGGGTGAAGACGATGTCCTTCAGAGGCTTGCCATCCACCTTGAGATCACAGGAGAGGTCCGTGATTGTAAGGTGATTGGCGTTGAGTCCACGCTCCACCATCCCCTTGCACCAGAAGACGTCCTGCTCCATAGCTTCAAGCCTAGCCTCCACGGTAAGGGTGCTGCACCACCTCCTGCAGATATGGGTTGATGACGTTCTTGAAGAACTTTTCCTTGGAGGAACGTGAGGTGGCCATGGTAGATGGGATCTGGTAGAAAACAACAAGAAAAGAGAACAGAGGATTTCTCCATGATACGGTGATCAATAGGTTTGGGAAATATATAAACATTTTTTATCTTGGGGCACAAGTAAACGGAAGAAAAACGGAGTCTGGAAGGTGTCCCAGGTGGGCACAACCCACCTGGGCGCGCCAGGCAAACCTGGGATGCTCTAGTGTCTTGTGCCCACCAGGGTACGCTTCCTGGAAGTTTCTTTATTTCCTATTTTTCTAAATATTCCAAAACTGACAAAAAATGTTTTTGCGGATTTTTCGGAGTCCGTTTTCTTACCGTATCACGTACCTCCTTATTTTCTTGATTTTGGAGTGTTCCAGAAGGACTCTTTTATGTGTTCTTCCGGTGTCATAGTTTGGATAATATTACTTTCAACATTAATGGGCGTACCTAAGATATAATGTTTTATTCATTGCCCATTGACAACCTTCGGGTTAGTGCCTTCGGAATATTTTATTTTGATGGCCCCAGACCGATAAACCTCCTCGATAACATAGGGGCCTTCCCATTTTGAGAGGAGTTTTCCTGCAAAGAATCTGAAAGGAGAGTTGTACAAAAGAACATATTCTCCGACTTTAAACTCACGCTTTTGGATTCTTTTGTCATGCCATCTTTTAACTTTTTCTTTGAATAATTTTGCATTTTCAAAAGCTTGGGTTCTCCATTCATCTAGTGAGCTAATATCAAATAACCTCTTTTCACCAGCAAGTTTGAAATCATAGTTGAGCTCTTTGATAACCCAATATGCTTTATGTTTGTGACGCCCCAAGACCGGAGCTTCAGACGCCTTCCATGTTTTCCGAGTTTCGTCATGTGAGTTGTTGGTTTGTTGCATTCATCATTGCATCATGTGCATTGCATCATGTCATCATGCCATCATGTCATTAATCTTTGCATCTCAACTCAACTAAATAAATTGCATAGATCTTTCGATCTATTTAAATCGAGGGAATTCACATGGTGGTTTCTATTTAAAACATATCCCCCCGATAGTAGGGAGCTATATTCAATATTTCTTTAATTTGAAATTCACCATAACACACTTGCAAAAATCCCAATGCTTTAGTTATCGCAACTCTTGGCCTCTAACTTTGCCATATGTCCTTTCGTCATTTTCCGGAGCTCCACCTAAATTCTCAACATTTTTGGGCACTTTGAAAAAACCTGTCCTAGTTCAAACCTTTTGAATTAAATTCAAAGGAATTTGAATTTAATCTTTCAAACTTGACCTTTTCTATTTTCTCGGACCGTGCACATTTTTACGAGTCCATGAAAATTATCCCCATGCCCAGATTCCACCCCTACCTTCTCTTTCTTTTCTTTCTCTTTTTCTGTTTTGTTTTAAATGGAAAAAGAATAGGAGAGAGAGAGGGAGGAGTTCAGCCTTCCTGGCCACTTGGACCTCCCACCAAGCCGGCCCATTAACTCAACCAAGCCCCCTCTCTACTAGGCCGGCTCCAAGACCCACTCCCCCATAACCCTAGGCCGATCCCCTCCTGTTGATCTCTCCCTCTGCCCGCCGCCTCCTCTCGCTCGTCTTCTCCCTTCGCCCCTGATCTCGCCTCCCGTGGCGCCCGCATCCCTCATCACCTCCACGCCGCCCTCCGCGACTAGGCCTCCTCGCCTCGCCGTCCGACGACCGGCGCCGCCGCCGGCGCCCACGGGACCCGCTCCATGCCTCGCCTTTTTCTCCTCGTTCTTCTTTCTCCTCCTGTATCCATCTCCCTCTCTCAGCGCACTCTCTATGCCCTTGGACAGGGACCCCGGAGACCACATGGATGGCCGACCCTGTCGTCACCTCGCACCTCTCCGCCTTTGCGCCGTGGCAGGAGCAGCCGCCCGAGCTCCTCCATCGCGCGCCCGTCCCCCATGGAGTGCCACCTCGTCCCCCGCCTCTCCACCACCTGCAGGTCACCAGCAGGGAACCATCGTCACGTCGCCGGCAAGCTTCGAGGTGAGCACCGCCTAGAGCTCATCCGCCCGGAGACATTCTTCATCTTGTCTCCGTCGCTGGAGCCCATCCCCAAGTCCCTCGTCGGGCTCCGTTTTTCCCTGCCGCCGCGCCTCCGTTCTGTCTCCTGGTGGAGGAGATGACCAGCAGTGAAGCCGCATCAAGCGACGACCGCGCGTTGACCACGCCCTTCCTTCACCTACGAGGAGCCGTGAGACAGCGCCAAGACCCGTTTCGCCTCTGCCAGCCCCGTGCTACTGCTTGCATCAGGCAAACTCCTCTGTCCCGATTCATTGACTATGCCTGCATGCCCATGTGATGTTTGTTGCTGTTTGTACCGAAGACCGCGAGTACAACTATGTCCACAACGCACCGTGTACGACTACAACGTGAACGAGTACCATGACGACTTCCGAAGAACTCGGATTCACCAAGTCCCACTACCGTCGCCTCCGGAAGCCTCGGATTCGTCAAGTCCCTCGACGACAAGTGCATGACTATGCGGATTGTACCAAGTACCCCTTCGGGTTGTCAAGATCGGCAAGTGCGAAACACCAAGTACCACGATGGCCATCGACATGTACCCCTACACCGCACCGAAACGCTGAGTACCTCGCCGTGACCCTGAACATCTACGGAAATTTGTGCGACTACGAACGTGAACAACTACCGTCGTCGTGGATCCGACAAGTTTGCAAGTACAACTACTTCCTCTACAACCCACGAGAACCGCTACTTTCATTACCGTCGCGAGAACAACTACTTCCCTTGACGTACCCGAAACGCTCCGAGAATGCACCCTTGGAAGGTATAACCGCCGGAAGGACACCCGTGAACAAATGCATGTGTTGTATGAGATGCATGTTTAGATGTTGTATTCGCCGTGAACGTTAGTTGTTCCTCCTCGTGGCCATGTCGCCTACCCGTGGGAACCCAGTAACCGGGATCACCCCTCTATCTCTAGCATGTCTCGCACACTTGCTTCTTTTGCACCGATATCTCAATGAGTTGTCGGAACCGATATGTTGCCGTGGCATCATTTTTGGATTCATCTCCGTGGCACCCCTTTTCATTTCCGCCACGGTGACAAATGCTTCATATCATGCTTGTCAACATTTTCATAAAACTTGCACATGTCATCCGCATCATGATAACAACTTTTAAAATGTTTAAATTGTTGTTGCATTAAATTGCTAATGCATATGGGGATCTACCGGAATTGTTGTTTGATGTTTCCGGCCCCATTTAAATTGCATAGATTGTGTAGTTTACTTTTGTTTATCCTCTTGCCATGTTTAACAACATTTAATATTGTTGGGTACATAAACAAGAGAGAACCAAATAATTGATGCGGTGTTCCGTCAATATGCAACTTGTTGCATATTGAGCTCCACTTAATTTGTAGTATTGCTTGTGCACCTTGCCATGCCATGCCTCTTTAAAACCAGATATGCATCATACTTGATTGTGCATCATGCCATGTTTATGTGATGGTTGTTTACTATGTTGCCTGCTTCTTTCCGGGTTGCTTCTCTTGTTAGCTCCGGTTTCGTTCCGGAGTTGTGATGATCCGTTCAACTACGTCCGTTTTCCTTCTTCTTGGACCCGTTCTTCTTTCTTGTTGGATTTCAGGCAAGATGACCATAACCTCGAAATTACTTCTATCTTTGCTTGCTAGTTTCTCGCTCTATTGCTATGTCGCGATACCTACCACTTGCTTTATCATGCCTCCCATTTTGCCATGTCCAACCTCTAACCCACCTTTCCTAGCAAACCGTTGTTTGACTATGTTACCGCTTTTGCTCAGCCCCTCTTATAGCGTTGCTAGTTGCAGGTGAAGATGAAGTTTGTTCCATGTTGGAACATGGATATTGTTGGGATATCATTATTATATCTTGTTTACTTTAATGCATCTATATACTTGGTAAAGGGTGGAAGGCTCGGCCTTATGCCTGGTGTTTTGTTCCACTCTTGCCGCCCTAGTTTCCGTCATACGGGTGTTATGTTCCTTGATTTTGCGTTCCTTACGTGGTTGGGTTATAATGGGAACTCCTTGACAGTTCACCTTGAATAAAACTCCTCCAGCAAGGCCCAACCTTGGTTTTACCATTTGCCTCCTAAGCCTTTTTCCCTTGGGTTCTGCAGACTCAAGGGTCATCTTTATTTTAACCCCCCCGGGCCAGTGCTCCTCTGAGTGTTGGTCCAAACTAGATCCCCTTGCAGCGCCACCTCGGGGAAACTTGAGGTTTGGTTTTAGTTGTACGGATTGCTTATCCGATGTGCCCTGAGAACGAGATGTGTGCAGCTCCTATCGGGATTTGTTGGCACATTCGGGTGGCTTTGCTGGTCTTGTTTTACCATTGTCGAAATGTCTTGTAACCGGGATTCCGATTCTGATCGGGTCTTCCTGGGAGAAGGAATATTCTTCGTTGATCGTGAGAGCTTGTGATGGGCTAAGTTGGGACACCCCTGCAGGGTTTGAACTTTCGAAAGCCGTGCCCGCGGTTATGGGCAGATGGGAATTTGTTAATATCCAATTGTAGAGAACTTGACACTTAACTTAATTAAAATGAATCAACCGCATGTGTAGCCATGATGGTCTCTTCTCGGCGGAGTCCGGGAAGTGAACATGGTTCTTGTGTTATGCTTGAACGTAAGTAGTTTCAGGATCACTTCTTGATCACTTCTAGTTCACGACCATTGCTTTGCTTCTCTTCTCGCTCTAGTTTGCGTATGTTAGCCACCATATATGCTAGTGCTTGCTGCAGCTCCACCTCACTACCCTTTCCTACCCATAAGCTTAAATAGTCTTGATCTCGCGGGTGTGAGATTGCTGAGTCCCTGTGACTCACAGATTACTTCCAAAACCAGATGCAGGTGCCGACGATACCAGTGCAGGTGACGCAACTGAGCTCAAGTGGGAGCCCAATGAAGATCTTGATCGTAGTCTTGTTTCGTTTCCAGTTGATCAGTAGTGGAGCCCATTCGGGGCGATCGGGGATCTAGCATCAGGGGTTGTCTTTCTTTATTTGGTTCTGTAGTTGGACCTTGATTGTATTCCGGATGATGTAATGCTATTTTTATGTATTGTGTGAAGTGGCGATTGTAAGCCAACTCTTTATCCCTTTCATATTCAATACATGGGATTTGTAAAGATCACCCCTCTTGCGACATGCCTACTATGCGGTTATGCCTCTAAGTCGTGCTTCGACACGTGGGAGATATAGCCGCATCATGGGTGTTACAATGTTCTAACTCAAGAGGCAAATGACAAGCTTCTCCATAAACCATTTTATATGGAGACATACCCATAGGATTTTTATGTGCTGTTCTATAAGCCCAAAGTGCATCACCTAATTTCTTAGACCAATTCTTCCTGGACCGATTGATAGTCTTTTGCAAAATTAACTTTATTTCTCTATTGCTAAGTTCAACTTGAACACTAGACTGAGGATGATGAGGTGATGCAATTCTATGGTTAACATCATACTTGCCAAGCATTTTATGGAAAGCACCATGAATAAAGTGTGAACCACCATCAGTCATTAAATATCTAGGGACTCCAAACCTTGGGAGAATAACTTTCTTAAGCATTTTAATAGAGGTGTTGTGATCACCACTACTGGTTGGAATAGCTTCTACCCATTTAGTAACATAATCAATAGTACCAAAATATGTGTATGCCCATTAGAGGAAGGAAAAGGTCCCATGTAATCAAATCCCCAAACATCAAATGGTTCAATAACAAGTAAATAATTCATCAGCATTTCTTGACAGTTACCAATATTACCTATTCTTTGACATTCATCACAAGATAAGATGAACTTACGGGCATCCTTGAAGAGAGTAGGCTAATAAAATCTAGATTGCAATACCTTGTGGGCAGTTCTATCTCCAACATGATGCCCTCCATAAGCTTCAGAGTGACATTTCCATAGGATTTGTCCCTGTTCATGCTCAGGTACACAACGTCTAATAATACTATCTACTCCTTCTTTATAAAGATGTGGGTCAACCCAAAAGTAGTGTCTTAAATCATAGATTCTTTTGTTGGTATGTAAAGCTAGGTGGTAAATATTAAGCAACAATGTAATTAGCATAGTCAACATACCAAGTAGTACTGTGAGCAACATTTATTGCAGCTAACTGCTCATCAGTAAAACTATCATCAATAGGTAGTGGGTTATCAAGCACATTTTCAAGCCTAGATAAATTATCAGCTACGGGGTTCTCAGCTCCTTTTCTATCAATGATATGTAAATCAAATTCTTGTAACAAGATAGCCCAATGAATAAGTCTAGGTTTAGCATATTTCTTTTCCATTGGATATTTAATAGCAGCATGGTCTCTGTGAATAGTTACTTTGGAATCAACAATATAAGGTCTAAATTTATCACAAGCAAACACCACCACTAAAAATTCCTTTTCGGTAGTAGCACAATTTCTTTGAGCACTGTCTAGAGTTTTACTAGCATAATGAATACCATTCAGTTTCTTATCAACTCTTTGTCCTATAACAACACCAACAACATAATCACTAGCATCACACATAATTTCAAAAGGCAAGTTCCAATCAGGTGGTTGAACAATAGGTGCAGAAATTAAGGCTTTCTTGAGTGTTTCAAAGGCTTCTAAACAATCATCATCAAAAACAAAAGGAATATCCTTTTGAAAAAGATCCGTAAGAGGCCTAGGAATTTTAGAAAAGTCCTTGATAAATCTCCTATAGAAGCCAGCATGACCTAAGAAACTACAAATACATTTTATATCTTTAGGACATATCATTTTCTCAATTGCGTCAACCTTAGCTTTGTCCACTTCAATACCTCTTTCAGAGATTTTACGACCCAAGACAATGCATTCATTATCCATAAAGTGGCACTTCTCCCAATTCAAGACAAGATTTTTTGTTCACATCTCTGCAAAACTCGATTAAGATTGCTTAAACAATCATCAAAAGACTTTCCATAAATAGAGAAGTCATCCATGAAAACCTCAACAATCTTTTCACAGAAGTCAGAGAATATGGAAGTCACACATCTTTGAAAGGTAGAAGGTGCATTACATAAACCGAAGGCATGCGTCTATAAGCATAGGTTCCAAAGGGACAAGTAAAAGTGGTCTCTTCTTGATCAGGTTGAGAAATAGGTATTTGTGAAAAACCAGAATATCCATCAAGGAAGCAAAATTGTGTGTTCTTAGATAATCTTTCTAGCATTTGATCAATAAAAGGCCGAGGGTAATGATCTTTGCTAGTTGTTTGTTTAATTTTATAAAATCCATTACCATTCTATAACCTGTAACAATTCTTTGAGGAATAAGTTCATTCTTATCATTAGGAACAACAGTTATACCTCCTTTCTTAGGGACACAATGAACATGCCTTACCAATCTACTATCAGCTCTAGGATAGATTATACCTGCTTTCAAAAGTTCTAATATTTCCGTTCTTACCACTTCTTTCATCTTCGGATTTAACTGACGTTGGTGATCAACAACGGGTTTAGCATCAGGTTCCATATTAATTTTGTGCTGACATAGAGTGGGACTAATGCCCTTTAAATCATCAAGAGTATATCCAATAGCAGCTCGGTGCTTCCTTAGAACATTCAATAATCTTTCTTCTTCATGTTCTGAAAGGTTAGCACTGATAATAACAGGATTTATCAAGATAAGCATATTTCATAGTGTCTGGCAATTGTTTTAATTCAAACACATGATCGCCTTTAGGTGGAGGAGGACCTCCTAGAGTTTCAATAGGCAAATTGTGTTTAAGTAGAGGATGTTTCCCAAAGAAAATCTTATCTATTTCATTTCTTTCATGCATATGAAAATCATTTTCATGGTCTAGCAAATATTGTTCTAAAGGTTCAGTAGGTGGTACAACAATAGAAGCAAGACCAATTAATTCATCCTTACTAGGCAATTCTTTTTCATGAAGCTTTCTACTAAACTTGGAAAAATTAAACTCATGAGACTCATCACCAAAACTAACACCGACAGTTTGTTTCTCACAATAGCATTAACGGTGTTCAAGAAAGGTCTACCAAATATAATGGGACAAAAGTCATCTTGTGGGGAACCAAGAACAAGAAAATCAGTAGGGTATTTTATTTTATCACACAAGACTTCAACATCTCTAGCAATCACAATTGGTGAAATAGTGTCTCTATCAGCAAGTTTAATAGTAACATCTACATCTTCTATCTCTGTGGGTGCTATGTCATTCATAATTTCTTGATATAAGGTGTAAGGAATAGCACTCACACTAGCACCTATGTCACATAAACCATGATAACAGTGATCTCCTATTTTAACTGAGATGACGGGCATGCCAACAACAGGTCTATGTTTATCCTTTTTATCAGGTTTGGAAATTCTAGCAGCTTCTTCACAAAAGTAAATAACATGCCCATCCATATCTTCTTCCAAGAGATCTTTAACCATAGAAATACTAGGTTCTACTGTAATTTGTTCATCAGGTTTAGGTGTTCTAATATAGCTTTTGTTGACCACAGTTGAAACTTTAGCATGTTCCTTTATCCTAACAGGGAAATGTGGTTTCTCAATATAAGCAGAAGGAACAACTGGATCAACATTGTAAAGTATAGTTTCTTCTTTAACTGGTACCGGTTCTTTGATTTCTTGTTTAATAGGTGGGTGATATTTAAATCACTTCTCTTTACGGAGATCAACATGAGTAGAAAATGATTCACAAAAGGAGGCTACTATCTCAGAGTCAAGTCCATATTTAGTGCTAAACTTTTGAAAAGCATTGGTATCCATAAAAGATTTAACACAATCATACTTAAGTTTAATACCTGACTCTTTACCTTTGTCAAGTTCCCAATCTTCAAAGTTGCCTTTAATTCTTTCCAAAAGATCCCACCGGAATTCAATAGTCTTCTTCATAAATGAACCAGCACAAGAAGTATCAAGCATGGTTTGATCATTACGAGAAAGCCGAGCATAAAATTTCTGGATAATAATTTCTCTCGAGAGCTCACGATTGGGGCATGAATATAACATTGACTTAAGACTCCCCCAAGCTAGAGAGATACTTTCTCCATCACGAGGCCAAAAATTAGGATAATTTTTTTGATGGAACTCCAATTTCAAACGATTCCAATTCCAATATCCAATATCATCGCATAGCCTATACCATGCCAATGCTTTTCACTTCAAAGATAAAGGGAAAACCTTCTTCATGACTTCATCTCCGGGTAAACCTGCAAGCTTGAACAATCCACAAATTTGTTCTACATATATCAAGTGCATATCAGGATGTTCGGTTCCATCTCCTGCATAAGGATTAGCTAGCAGTTATTCTATCATACCGAAGGAATTTCATATTCCGTATTTTCAGTAGGTGCAGTAGGTTAAGGGTAGCTAATTGTGGTTCCGATCGCGGTGAAGATACCCCAAACAAACCCCTCAAAGGATTGTTTTCCATAGTAGCAAGTGACAATAAATTTCAGCACAGTATATAAATGTTTCCTTACCAAATTCCACTTACCAAAGGCGCTTCACTCTGCGGCAACGACGCCAGGAAATAGCCTTGATGAACCACAAGTATAGGGGATCAATTGTAGCTCTTTTCGATAAGTCAGAGTGTCAAACCCAATAAGGAGCAAAAGGAAATGAAAAGTGGTTTTCAGCAAGGTGATGTCTGCAAGTGCTGCAATTGTAAGTAACATAGTAGTTTGGTAGCAAGATAATTTGTAACGTGCAGGTAATGATAGTAGTAACAAAAGTGTATCAATGTAGCCCAATCCTTTTGAGGCAAAGGATGGGCCGAAACGGTCTCTCATGATAGGAAAAGCGTTCTTGAGGGTACACGGCAATTTCATCTAGTCACTTTCATCATGTTGGCTTAATTCGTGTTCGGTACTTTGATAATTTGATATGTGGGTGGACCGGTGCTTAGGTGCTGTTCTTACTTGAACAAACCTCCTACTGATGATTAACCCTTCCGCAAGCATCCACAACTACGAGAAAAGTATTAAGAATAAATTCTAACCATAGCATTAAACTTTTTGGATCCAATCGGTCCCTTACGGAATAGCGCATAAACTGGGGTTTAAGCTTCTGTCACTCTCGCAACCCATCACCTAATTGCTACTCCACAATGCATTCCCTTAGGCCCAAATATGGTGAAGTTTCATGTAGTCGACATTCACATGACACCACTAAGGGAATCACAACATACATACTATCAAAATATCGAACACATATCAAGTTCACATGATTACTTGCAACATGATTTCTCCCATGACCTCAAGAATAAAATTAACTACTCACAAACGATAATCATGCTCAAGATCATAGGGGTATTAAATAGAATATTGGTTCTGAACATATAATCTTCCACCAAATAAACCATATAGTAATCATCCACAAGATGTAATCAACACTACTAGTCACCCACAAGCACCAATCTATAGTTCCGGTAACAAGATTGAACACAAGAGATGAACTAGGGTTTGAGAGGAGATGGTGCTGTTGAAGATGTTGATGGAGACTGCCCTCCCCAAGATGGGAGAGTTGTTGGTGATGATGATGCCGATGATTTCCCCCTCCGGGAGGGAAGTTTCCCCCGGCGGAATCACTCCGCCAGAAGGAAAAAGTGCTCCGACCCAAGTTCTGCCTCGAGACGGCGGCGCTCCAACCGAAAAGGCCTCTCCTTATTTTTTTCTAGGTCAAAATGACATATATACCAGAAGATGGGCACCGAAGGTGGGCCTGGGTGAGCACAACCCACCAGGGCGCGCCTAGGCTCCCTGGTGCGCCCAGTTGGGTTGTGCCCACCTGGTGGGCCCTCTCTGGTAGTTATTTGCTCCAATATTCCTCAAATAATCCATAAAAAATCTCCGTGTAGTTTCAGCTTGTTTGGAGTTGTGCAGAATAGGTGGCCTAACATAGCTTTTTCAGGTCTAGATTTCTAGCTGTCGGAATTCTCCCTCTTTGTGTGTACCTTGCATATTATGAGAGAAAAGGCATTCGAAGCATTATTATGGATAAAAACATTATAAATAACAATAAGAAAACATGATGCAAAATGGACGTATCACATCCCCCTCAAGCCCCGACGAACTAGTGCATGCCCAAGCTGATCCTGCATGTTGAGAGGTCAGACTCCGGCAAGGAATCCATAGCGTCCGAAGAGGTTCTGGAGAGGAAACCCAAGGTCAAGTCCCCTGCCCAAAGGTATAAATTCGAATATTCTCCAAGCATTTTATTCTGATATTCTACTGTTGATACCATGTGTGCCATACGCGTTGTAGCCTGTCACACGCCCACCTCACTGACCAAACCTCAGAGGGGACTTCTCAGCCACCCAAACTGGCGAAGAGTGGGTCGACATCGCGTTCCGCACCTCCTCCGGTCGTCGGGGATACCGGGGACATGCTATGCCGAAGGACCCCTCCCAGCCCAGACACAGGAGGTGGTGATGAGATCATAGCCAAGACCGAGGACTAGGAGGAGGGATCCCTCCTGGTTAACAAAGAGGGCGAGCTCGGTCAATCCGATCCATCCTGAAAGATGGATTCGGAGCCCCCAAGGCCAACGGAGGCGTAAATTCCACCCTCCCCCGAAGGAGGAGCCGGGGCCCCACCGCTAGCGCCGAACATCGGTGCTCGAGTTGTGGTAGGGTGGTCGGAAGTGATGGAGGAGGCCTTGAATAACTCTTGCATCATTGCGGAGGATCGTGCCCTAATGGGCGTGCTCTTGCAAAGTATTCGGTCCATTAACATCGGACTGAAGGAAGCCTTCGTTGGCCTCCTGACATTCTTCAAGGTAAGGCATGTAATGTTCTTTCGATAAAGCAGATTTTTGGAATAAAGTTATATACTCCTTGTATATGGCAGCCCCCGACACTCTGTCGGGATTGAAAAACCTAGCAGAGGATCGAAAAATCATTAAACCGGGAACCTAAGCTTTGCGAGTTTTGTTTTGTTATAGCAGACCTCATTTCTGGCAGCGGCTGGTAATGCGGTGATGCTGGATGAGATGAATCGAAATCTCAAAAGCTCCGATGAGGAGCTCGACCTCGTCAACAAGAGGTTTGCCGAGGCGCAAGGTTAGCCCGGTCGAGACTTTACATTTCTCTTGTCGATCAAAGTGTTCGAGATTATCCCTAAGCAAGAGGTGTTTAATGACGTTTGCAGCCGCTGCCACGGAGGTCGAGGGCCTCAAGGCCAAACTTAAGAAGGCCAAGGAGGCGGCGACCGAAGAGAAGGCGGCGGCGGCCGAGCGAGCGGCTGCCAAACTCAAGCCTTCGAAAACCATGAGTGGGAAGCACGAGGTCAGAGTGGCTGAAGTGCAGCAAGAGCTCAAGGATGCCGCCACTAAATGTGAGGACCTTGAGTAGAAGAATAAAGATCAGCCTCCGAGCTGTCCAAGGTGAAGCAAGAGGTCCAGGAGGCGAGGACAGTGACGCGGGGTGCCGTGAGAAGCTCCGTCAGGTGAAGCAAATTGCTGATGTTAAGCCGTACTTACCGCAGACTGTCTTTGGCGGCCATAGGTTCGCATTGCTCACACTAGTCTGGCGTTCCTCAGGCGCGTTCATGGAGCTCCCGAGGAGTGCGGCTGATGCGGCGAGTCATTATGCAGCTCAGTAGGGTGATACCAGACACAAGCTATTATGGCGCAGTTCCAAGCCCAACACCCTCCCCTTCTGAGCAACTAGATGAAGTAGCTGATGGAGCTGCATCGGATGGTTGAGCCATCCATGAAGGACCTCTGTGTCTGGCTGTGGCCCGCAGAGCTAATACCGAGCAGTTACTTCGGCCTGGTGCAGAAGCTGCGCGACGCGTCCTCCCGGGTTGATGCTGTGAAGTGCTCCGTGTGCACCGAGGGAGCTCGGATGGCCTTCGCGAGGACCATGGTGCACTGGCCTAAGATCAAGCCAGTTGAGATGGCCACTAGTCCCCCGCCTGTTGGAAAGGAGCATCGTCATCCCGAGCAGTATTTCCCCATTGGTATGGATGGTGCTCGGGCGATAAAGGACTAGTGCCCCAAAGATGTAATCCTTGAGTGAACTACCATGTATTGAATGACAATTAGACCTATTGCTTTATAATGCGGCCCTTTGTATGGTTTGCCATATTTGTGTCTTTTTTGATTTTGACTCCTGTGCGGCCATTTTGACATGAAAGTTACCAATCGAAGGTTCAACCCCCATGTAGATACTAAAAGGGGTGTTTTGTCCCCCACACTATAACCCCTAGCCGACGTCTCAGTGTCTAGAGGCGGTAGTGTGTGAGGGAAACACGACAATTGGACTATGTGGTTTTTTGACTTTCACTTAGCCATAGGAGCTTGACTGCGGGGGGCTAGCCCCCCACTGTTTTCTGATGTTTGGTAGAGCCGAGGCATATGCCTTTATCACATGGTTTGTGCAAATAGAAACTCTTTGTATAACATGGGGAAATCGCTATCGATTTTATTTTAACACTTTTCATCGGATTGCTGAGCAGTTCTCGCTTATTATGACAATCAATTTTCTGCTTTCTCCACTAAAGTACTTAACCAGGCTAGCTGGAAGTACAATCGCAGGGGTTCTCCCTTTACCTTCTTAGCCGAACATGCGGAATGTAAGAAGGTAAGCACAGGAGCCGGCCAACCCAACTATTGACCCAAGACATAATTCAGAACAGATGCATATAATGCAATATCCGAGACGCCGAACACATCGAGAAAAGATAGTGCTGGACTTGAAGCATAGGGTGAGTATTATGGTCGAGCCCCCAGTCTATTACCTGATTACTTCTTTATGGAGAAATTGTGTCGGACTATTTTATAGTTGCGTCGAAGAGCGGAAAAAGGGTGCAATATAAAAGACTAAAAGAGGACCGTAAAAGTGGTCTTTATTTCCAAGGAGCTCATGACGTTTATCCGTACAATAAAAACTACCAAAGTACCTTTTATAGGAACTTTTTATATATATATATAAGGTGTTACAGATGAAAGGTTTACCCAGGGCCTTCATGCGTGGTTTGATGTCCCTACTGTGCCCTGCTGCACGTCTGCACCTTTGCTTCTGTTGGGGGGAACGACTCCGTGGAGAGGGCGTTAATTAGCTGATGGGCCCTTGATAAGGAGCCTTGAGAGGTCGCTGTGCTCTTCTGGCTTAATGCTGGACCGGTCCTTAATGGTACCTATTCGACGTCTGAAGACGTTTCTGACCATAGTCGGTTGAGCCGAACACTTGGTGTTTAGTTTAATTAGGCCCCACAGTTGCCCATGGTATTTGTAGTGCGAAGTTGTGCTGATGAGGCAAGTAGTGTTCCACTTGGGTAGGCTTGCTATGGGGAGCGTATCCCTATTTATGCAGAGCATAGGGGTGCTCCTCAAACGGAGATAGAGCTCGGGCCCGTTACCTGGCTTCCCGTTCCTTAACTGCAGGGTGATAATTGGGCCCCTCGATCTTGGTTTGGACTTCGGTTGCTAGGGCCGATGTATGTTCTTCGGTCTGAAGTGAGCGTTCCATATTGTCGTTGACTGTAATGACACCCTTGGGTCCAGGCATATTTAACTTTAGGTATGCATAATGGGGGACGGTGTTGAAACGAGCAAACGATGTCCAGCCCAGGAGTGCGTGACAGCCGCTGCAGAAAGGGACAATGTCGAAGATCAAGTCTTCAGAAAGTTGTCCGGCGAGCCGAACACTACTTCCATAGTAAGGGTGATCGAGCAGCAGGCCTCCATGCCTGGGATTACCCCTTTGAAGGTAGTGTTACTGGGTTTGATTCTTGACGGGTCAATACCCATTTTCCTCATTATATTTGTATAAATCAGATTGAGGCTACTGCCTCCGTCCATGAGAACTCTGGTGAGGTGGCACCCATCAATAACGGGGTCGACGACCAGGGCCGCTAATCCTCCATGATGGATACTGGTCGGATGGTCCTTACGGTCGAAGGTGATCGAGCATGCCGACCATGTGCTGAATTTCGGGGCTATGGGCTCTATGGCGCAGATATCCCAAAGTGCATGCTTCCTCTCCTTTTTGGGTATATGAGTGGCGTAGATCATATTCACCACCTTTACCTCAGGAGAATTTTTTTGGCCTCCATTTTTCAGCCTGTGAGGCTCCTCATCGTCCTCGCTACGGGGGCTTTTGCCTGAATCCTCGGTTGTGAGTTTGCCGCCCTGTTTTATCACCCAACAGTTTCGGTTGGTGTGGTTGGAGGGCTTGTGAGAGGTGCCATGGATCTAGCAGGGCCTATCCAATATTGTGTCCAACTTGGTGGGTCCGTCCATGTTAACTTTAGAGAGCTTTTTTTGTGGTCCTGACTTGGGGTTGCGGAATCCGGCATTCACTGTCGTATCTTTGGCTTCACCACCATTATGACGACGCTTATTTCTGTTGCGCCGTAGTTTCCCGTTTCTGTCCCCGACTTCCGAGGTGCCAGGGTCTTCTGGTTTGGTGCTTCTACGAGCCAACCAACTATCTCCCCCGATGCAGAAGTGGGTCATCATGGAGGTAAGTGCTGACATCATCCGCAACTTATCCTGGCTGAGCTGGCGTGCTAGCCATTTCTCTCGGATACTGTGCTTAAATGCTGCTATGGTTTCGGTGTCTGGATATTCGACGATCTGGTTCTTTTTGGTCAAAACGTGATTCCAAAATTGTCGGACTGACTCCCGGAGATGTTGGACCACATGGCTCAGGTCATCGGCATCCGGAGGCCGGACATAAGTGCCTTGAAAGTTAGCTCAGATAGCATCCTCGAGCTCTTCCCAACATCCTATGGTGTTTTCGGGGAGGCTGTTCAGCCAATGCCTAGCTGGTCCCCTGAGCTTTAGTGGCAAGTATTTTATGGCGTGGAGGTTGTCCCCTCGAGCCATATGAATGTGGAGAAGAAAGTACTCAATCCACACGGCCAGTTCTGTAGTCCCGTTATATAGTTTGATGTTTACAGGATTAAACCCTTCAGGGAAATGATGCTGCATCACCTCATCTGTAAAACACATCGGGTGAGTGGCGCCTTTGATTCGGGCCACATCGCGCCGGAGTTCGGTTGTCCTTCGGGCCTGTTGCTGCTCCCGAGATCTATCGTTTTGGTCGAGCCAAGCTTGGTATCCATACCGTCTATCGGGAGGATACGATCTGGATCCGTAAATGGATCTTGTGACCTGTTCTAGCATCCAGGTTGCATCGTAGGTCGTATTCGTATTCTGGCTGAACCTGCTCCTTCCCTCTTTGGCGAGGGGGAGCGGGTTGGTGTTTGGACTTTCTAGTTGGCCTATCCCGTCCTCGAGGGGGGACAGCCTGACTGATCTTCCTGAGTGTATCTTGGCGGTTCGAGCTCAAGGGCCTCATCATCAAATTGTGGCAGCAACTTGCGCTTTCGGTAGCTTTTGGTTCACCGCTCATAGCCGTACCCTTCTTTGGCTACTAAGACTTTTGTCTATCTGTTGTTGAGGGTGTTTTGCTCGGACTTCAACTATTGTTCCTTCTTCTTCAAGCTACGAACAATGGCTATGAGCTACTGCTTGAACCGGTCTTGGCCCAATGGGTCCTCCGGAATGATGAAATCTTTGGCTCCGAGGCTGACCTCCTCTTTGGAGAGAGGCATGTAGTTGCTATCCTTGGAGTCATTAGGGTCCTCGTGGTTATACTGAGCCCCATGCCCTTATGAGCTATCAGGCCATTGCTCGGGGGCGGGATCGCCAGGGTCTTCCGCATTGTTTGGGGTTTCGTCCCCTCCGGTGCCCGTGTTGCTTTCCTTGCCTCGACGCCCCTTGGATCTCTGGCGTTGTCTCCGGCGTTTGGGTGGGTCCTCGTCGGGCTTGTTGCTATCTCTCCTGGGGGTGTCGTCCCCATTATTAGTGCCATCGCCATTGTCTTGGGGGTGTCCACCATCTAGACATCATTGGTGGAGGTGGTTGTCCACTGGCCGCAGACGGGAGGGGTAGTATAATTGTGGGCCATGGCTTCATTGTTGTCATCCATGTCTTCGGCCTCTTCGGAGGCATAGTTCAGCATGTCGATTAAGTCTTTCACACTCACTACTAAGTGGGTGGTGGGTGGGACGCAAAATTCCCTGTGGCCTGCCTCAAGGCCCCGCTGAGCGTAGGCCGAGGATGGGCCATCCAAGATAGTCATCAACTCATCATATGGATCCAGTCTAGTGCCTCATTTAACAGGGCGAGACTAGTAGGACTGGTGCATGAAATTTCTTCAGAGTCTACCTCTAGTGTGGCTGTGAGGCAAGGGGTGAGTCGGGCCGGGACTAACTCCTGGTCTTCGGATGTCGTACTCGTGCCAAGGCGCGAAGCCAGATCCGCGGTAAGGAGGGTGAGTCCGGCCGGGGATGACTCCTAGTCTTCGGACACGACGCCCGTGTCAAGGGTTAAAGCTGGATGCGAAAGAGCTAATCCGAGGATCAGATCAGGGAGAGATACCAAAGTCGATGCATCGGGATCCATGGGCATCTCAGGTAAGGTTGAGAAGCTAGTGAAGATCAGATCATCCTGAGCGTTGGCGACATACTCTAAGTTACCAAACCTGAACTAGTCCTCAGGGGCGAAACTGTCGACCTGGCCGAGATGACTGGTCAAATTGGCGTGCAGAACAACGTCGCTGAACGCGAAAAGTTGCCCGGGGATGAAGATGTACCCGGTGTTAATGCCATCTCCGATGATCAGGCAAGCCATCGATCCTTCGGTGATCCAACAGTGGAACTCTCAATGAAAGAACAATGTCAGTGTCGAAATCGAGGGATCTTGGGTAGGGGGCCCCAGCTGTGGATCTTGGATCAATGGGTAATAAGGGATGAAGGACACGGTGTTTACCCAAGTTCAGGCCCTCTCTAAGAGGTAAGACCCTACGTCCTTCTTTATTATATTGATGTGTAAAGGATGATTACGGAGTCGATCTTCCACGAGATCAGATGAACTAAAGCCTAGACTAGTAGCATGATGGTTATTGTTCTAGCCTCTACGGAATAAACCCCTTGGTTTATATAGACACCAGGGTTTCTAGGGTTACACATGGTCAGTTACTATAAAGGAATAAACATGTTGAATCTTCTTATTTTGACTTGAAGGACACACCAAGGCACCAAAAAGCTTCCTGTCCAGATATGGGGTCTCCTCATAGTTCAGCCTCCTAGTATTGGCAATGCGGCCCAATAGTTTGGCCCACAAGGTATAGGCCAGTGGGCCGAGGACCCCCTAATCCAGGACTCCCTCACTAGTCCCAACGACCGTTTTACCTTTTGGTTTTGTACTAAAACCAGTTATACTTTTATGAATTGCTCTGCCTATTAACTTTGTGCTCGACACCGCATCACACATGGAGGCACTACCCCTTGGGGTTGCACACGCTAGCAGCTCTCCTCCTGAATGACCCATGAGTGGGGGCTATTGGCATGGCACCTGTGCTCGGGTCCGTCCCTGCAGCACTGATAGACCTAAGTGATCAAGCTCTGGCTCACGGGCCGGCCCCGTGTACGCCACCTCATCAGGTCCTTAGTTCCTTGAGTCCTCGCGGAACAATCATGAACAGACCAGTGAGCGAGCATGGCCCTATGTACCTTGTAATCTATCAACTGATAACCCACAAGTATAGGGGATCGCAACAGTTTCGAGGGTAGAGTATCCAACCCAAACTTATTGGTTTGACACAAGGGGAGCCAAAAGAATATTTGTAAGTATTAGCAGTTGAGTTTTCAATTCAACCACACCTCGAGATTAAATATCCGCAGCAAGGTGATTAGAAGCACAATAATATGATAGTTTTGATAGCTGTGGCAACAATAGCAATAGTAATGGTAACAACGGTAACACCTTGGTAGCAGTTGTAACAGTAGCAATAGGAATAACAACTTAGCAAGAACAATATGTGGAAAACTCGTAGGCATTGGATCGGTGAATCTTGGATGATATTCATCATATAACAGTCATAACCTAGGACGACACAGAACTAGCTCCAGTTCATAAATATAATGTAGGCATGTATTCCGTAAATAGTCATAATGCTTATGGAAAAGAACTTGCATGACATATTTTGTCCTACCCTCCCGTGGCAGCGGGGTCCATAAGGAAACTAAGGGATATTAAGGCCTCCTTTCAATAGAGAACCGGAACAAAGAATTAACACATAGTGAATAAATGAACTCCTCAAACTACGATCATCACCAGAAAGTATCCCAATTACTTTCACCCTGGGGTTTACGGATCATAACACGTAATAGGTGCATATGACTTGCAAGATCGGATCTAGGACATAGATGTAATGGTGAAAACATAAACGGTTCAGATCTAAAATCATGGCAGTTGGGCCCTAGTGACAAGCATTAAGCATGGCAAAGTCATAGCAACATCAATCTCAGAACATAGTGGATACTAGGGATCAAGCCCTAACAAAACTAACTCGATTACATGATGAATCTCATCCAACTCCTCACCGACCAGTGAGCCTACGAAGGAATTACTCACTCTCGGTGGAGAGCATCATGGAATTAGTGATGGAGAATGGTTGGTAATGATGAAGACCAAAGACCCCCCTCTTCGGAGCCCCGAACGGACTCTAGATCTGGCCTCCCGATGAAGAACAAGAGGTGGCCGCGGCTTCGTATCGTAAAACATGATGGGACTTCCTCTCCTATTTTTCTGGAGAATAGGATTTTATAGCATCAGAGTTAGGGGTCAGCGGAGCCACGAGGACCCCACCACCCACCAGGGCGCGCTAGGGGGTGGCGCACCCTAGTGTCTCGTGGGCAACCAGGGCACCCCCTCCGGTGGGTCTTGGTTCTAGTATTTTTTTATTTATTGGGAAATAATTCTCCAAAAAGTTCCGTCCAAATCCGAGTACATTTATTTCTGCATGAAAACAACACCATGGTAGTTCTGCTAAAAACAGCGTCTCCACATTAGTTTCATTAAATCATGCAAATTAGAGTCCAAAACAAGAGCAAAAGCGTTAGGAAAAGTAGATACGATGGAGACGTATGAACTCCCCCAAGCTTAACCCATTGCTTGTCCTGAAGCAATTCACTTGACAAACTGGCGGTGATGAAGAAAATTTTTTATGAACTCTTTTGTTCTTGTTTACATATATATATATGCTTAAATAGCACCCAGGTTTTTAGCAAAGATCATGACTAACCATGTCAATAATAACTCTTAAAAATTATATTAACTCATTCAATGGCATAATCAACTAGCGAGCAATAATAAAATATCTCAAATGCCAACACTTTGTCAAAACAATCATGATATAATATGACAATAGTGGTATCTCGCTAGCCCTTTCTGAGACCGCAAAACATAAATGCAATGCATCCCCAAAGTTCAAGCAGCGACTAAACATTGCAATTCATGGCAGAAGAGATCCATTCATGATGCATTCAAGATTAACTATACACAATGCATGAGGATGACAATAGTGCTCTCAGGACTGACACTTGTTTGAGAAGGTGATGACTCAACATAAAAGTAAATAGATAGTCCCTTCGCAGAGGGAAGCAATGATTTATATAGGTGCCAGAGTTCAGGGTTTAAATCAGAGATAAATATAATTTTGGGAGCACACCCTTCCTGTCAACGTTACGACCAAGAGTTTTCAATATCTTCCATGCTAAAAAAATTAGCAGCGGTTCCCAAGCGGTAAAAGTAAAGGTTTACTCCCCTCCCCCTCCACCAACAAACACAAGCCATGGCTAGCCGAATCCATGGGTGCCGTCCATACCAGCAACAATCCCGGGGTAGTTTTGTTTAATTATTCACAATTTTTTATTTTGGGACTGGGCATCCCTATTACTGCCCCCTCTCATGCAAGGACGAGTGAATAAACACTCACTACTCCAGGATGCTGCTAACACGGCACTATGATCAGAGACCCTTCGACGAAACTGTGTGCGATGCAATAATCGCAAACGATGGTGTAAAAGAACCGTCGAAAAAGGTGCAAAATGTTTGCGATGGCTGAGCCATCAAACACGGTTCAGATTTTAGTTGCATGTGCGATGCATGGCATACGGTTCAGTACAATGAACTATTTGCGATGAGCCGGAACAAAAGAAACAGGAAGCCTGATGAAGGCGTGTGCGATATACAACATACGGTTCACTCGGATGAACTGTTTGTGATTAGACAACACAAAAGAAATGGTCAGCCAGACCAAGGTGTGTGTGATTGAGGGCATATGCTTCAGAAGGATTAACTATTTGCGATTAGGCAACAGAACAGAAACATGTCAGCCAGATCAAAGTGTCTGCGATTGATGGCATACACTTCACATGGATGAACTGTCTGCGATTAGCCACAACAAACTGAAATAGTTAGATAGATCAATGTGTGTGCGCTAGACGGGCACGCACATTCTAATTAAAAGAAGCGTGCGCAATGGTAATAACGAGCGCGCACGGTTGTTGGAACAAGACGTGTGCTGACATTGCCTATTTGTGGTGCACCCTATGGTGCAAATGCCACGTACGTGGCCGAGAAGGTGTACATGCCCACGTTATGCCTTCCGGGAATAGTGCCGCACTTATAACCATTAGTAAATTTTGAGCATGCGTCCCTTCACATTCCAAATTGCAAACCTGTTCACACCGGTCAAAACCTAAATGGTTTCCCACCTAGGAGCATATTACTACTCGGTTATAAATACTACTACTTCAAGATGACTGCACATTCCTTCTCAACTCCTCATCCACAAAAATAAAGTCATTCATCATCGTTCCCTTTGTGTCTGCCATGGCCAGCGTGAATTCTGGGTCAAGAGATTGCCACCAGGGAGATGCGAGCATGGAAGCAGAAGCACGAGAGATGTCCCGCCTCGCCACGAACGCAGCCGGCATGTCCCGCTGCACGACCATAGCAGCACAGAGGTCCCGCCGTGCCACCGAAGCAGCACGCAGGTCCTGCCGCGCCGTCGATGTGGCAGACTAGTCCGGCCACGCCCCAGAAGCAGTAGAGATGTCCCACCATGCCGCGAATGCAGCAGAGATGTCCTTCAGCGCTGTGGTAGCCTGGGAAAATGTCTCACGGGCAGGCGAGGACTCTTACACGCGCATGCATGCGATCGTCCATAGCCAGATGGATTAGATCTCCGGCTGGGCGAGGTTGCAGGACGACATGAAACCCTCTTTTGCCGGTGTCATCCAGCAACTAAATGAGAGCAATGCGAAGCTCCGGGCTGAGCGTGACCTGCTGAGGGCGAAGATCATCGGAAGTGCGGAGCAGTAGGAGGAGACCACTGCCTTGTTGAAGAGGACCAGTGTCATCATCGAGAAACTTATGAACGAGAATGCCATGCTGTGCATCGAGCGCAGAAGCCTGGTGGAGGAATCCGTGGATGCTCTCAAGCAGCACCTTGAGGACAAGAAATAGCTCATCGCTGCTCGCCGCAGAGACTAGTTCCCACGGCCTGCAGCAACGTAGAGATCAGCGAGCTAGATTGTTGTCTTCCTTCTTCGTTTGCCCTTGTGTATTTTGGGCATTGCCGCATGTGGCTTTTTTAATTCTGTTCTTAAATATGTAAGACAATTATTATCCACTGTCATCGTCGTTATATTCATCATGCTTGCTATAAGTCGTAGTCGATGCTATATAGGTCCATCAGATCTTACATCAAGATCCATGCAAAACTTTCTTTTCAGATTTTCATTTTTCTCTCTTAAACCTCAGTCCCGTGAGACATATAGCCACGCCGTTGAACAGGGGCTCGGGCGCCATCAATGGAGACATTGGGAGGGAGGTGCGTGGCGGGTAGTGGTCAAAGGGCTCTCCTCCTGATGAGCACGCATAGGGGTCTGATTGCATGCCTCCCGTACTGAAATAGCTACCCCGCACTACACCTCCTAGCCAATAAAAAAGGGGATGCGTGGCAGCACGTAATTGGTAAGTAGAATGCTCACAGTTTCAATAATACTTTTGTTTCCGATTTGTAACGTGACAGCACTTGTTCCAAAATGACTTTGTTGATTGTTAATGTGTGCGGCTTCGCAAATCGGACAAAAAAATTACCACATCATTATGGTGCCATGTCATGACACCATGCCAAGTTTCAAGATTTTCACGTGTGTTTTGGATTACAGGAATTAAAAAACCAAGTTTCCCAATCTTTCCGGCCGAGCCACGATGCCCAGATGTTTAAATTTCATTCCCATTTCTTGCATGGGACCTAGAAATTCAACCATGGACACACATGTGATTTTTCAAACACCTTTGGTGCACTGGAGCCTGTGCTTGTAGTTTAAATTTGAATTATGCACATTAAATGCGCAGAAATTCAATTAATGTATAAAAATGGCCAAACAAACCTGGAATAATTCCAAAATTTAGCACGATACTTCTATTTGGTCTAATCTGCCTATGTAAAAAAATTAAGGCGGGAGAAGGCAGTGTACGTATGTCGTTCGCTCACGGAGGTGACACGTTCCCTCTCGGAACCACGAGCCTCCTTGAGGGAAGCTCCGGTTTGCAAGAAGCTTACACCAAAGCTTGTCCTAATTCAGCCAAAAAAATTACCACAGTATGTTGGTGCCATGTCATGACACCATGCCAAGTTTCATGATTTTCAAGCGTGTTTTGGATTTACAAGAATTAAAAAACCAAGTTTCCCAATCTTTCCGGCTGAGCCACGACGCCTAGGTGTTTGAATTTCATTCCCATTTCTTTCATGGGACCTTTAAATTCACCAAAGGACACACATGTGATTTTTCAACCAACTTTGGTGCACTGGAGCATGTGCTTGCAGTTCAAATTTGAATTATGCACATTAAATGCGTAGAAACTCAATTAATGTATAAAAAAGGTCAAACGAACCTGGACTAATTCCAAAATTTAGCACGATGCTTCTATTTGGTCTAATCTGCCTGTGTAAAAAATTAAGGCCGGAGAAGGCAGTGTACGTATCTCGTTTCGCACACGGAGGTGACACGTTCCCTCTCGAAACCACGAGCCTTCTAGAGGGAAGCTCCGGTTTGCAAGAAGCTTACACCAAAGCTTGTCTCAATTCGACCAAAAAATTTACCCAGCATGTTGGTGCCATGTCATGACACAATGCCAAGTTTCATGATTTTCAGGCGTGTTTTGGATTTACAGGAATTAAAAAACCAAGTTTCTCAATCTTTCCAGCCGAGCCAGACGCCCAGATGTTTGAATTTCATTCCCATTTCTTGCATGGGACCTATAAATTCACCCAAAGACACACATGTGATTTTTCAACATACTTTGGTGCATTGGAGCATGTGCTTGTAGTTCAAATTTGAATTATACACATTAAATGCCTAGAAACTCAATTAAAGCATAAAAATGCCAAACGAACCCGGAATAATTCCAAATTTAAACATGACACTCATGTACTAGTTGCATGTTCACTGTACGTAAATGTTCTAGCAATTCAAACACCATCCTTTCCCTCCGTAACACAATTTTGTCTTTCAAAACATAACGAAAAAAATCAGGTATACCACAAACAGTTTACTAGAAAGAATCGTGTGGGATGTGATATAAAATATCTTGGCGCACCGTCTTGTCTGGCTTACACAGGAAGCTTCGTCGTCTATAGTCCATCGCCCCCGCTTGAACCACACTTGCGCGCCAGTTGCTCGCGGCATCAAGCAAATTTTTTTTGCCACCATGGAAATATCTTTCTCCCCGCCCCCTCCCTCCTACCAAAAGCCACATTTCCACTGTTCCTCCTTTCTTTCCAAGTTCAACCCTTCACTGCTGCTTACTGGCAGGTCAGCCTCCCCGCCGGCGACCCTTCTTCTTGCAGCGCCACCTCCTCGCCGGCTACCCTTCTTCTTGGAGCGTCGCCTCCTCGACGACGACCCTTCTTATTGCAGCGCTGCCTCCTCGCCGGCGACCCTTCTTCTTGCTGCACGGCCTCCTCGCCGCCGACCCTTCTTCTTGCTGCGCGACCTCATCGGTATGGTCAGGTAATCCACACCCCACCCACACCATCCTCCTCCTTTCCCGTCCCACATGCCCCGACCGACAGTGTGACACCTTTCACCGAAATCACTGCCCCGTCCTCCAATTAGGTGCCGCCCATAGCCATTTTGCACGCAGTATAACATGGAGCTCAGTAGCATGCGGACGCACACGCGCATGAGGTTGCTATGGATACCATGCGTGTTGACCGCCAGATCTTGGAGGAGCACCTCGTCTTCGAGGCCACCGTCGACATCGCGACGCGGTTGTCTAATTTAAAATACAGTTCATGCTGTTTTCTCGAGCCACCGCCAGTGCCTTCTAGTGATTTGTCCTCTATAATGTTAATATGCAATCTGATGTTCAGTTAACAGTTTGGTCCTCTAAAATGTAATGTTTAGTTGACACTTTGGTCCAACAATTGCTACATTTTGTAGTACTGTTCTCAAGTATTCTTTGTTTTGTTAACTCTCTTATCTGTCTTATCTTCTAGTACATGCTTCTATTCTACAATGTCGTGCTCAGTTAACTATTTTGGTTCATTTGGTCTGCTGTCCATTTAACTGTTTGGTTCAGTTCTGCAATTTGATTTTCATTTGCTGTTTGTACAATTTTGTATTGTTATGCATGTGACACCAATCGAATTTGGCTGTACTCAATACATATTCTACTGATAGTACGACAACTCTCAGTTAACCTAATCAAGATCTTCCTTGTGTGTGTTGTAGGGAAACAATGGGAGACACTGCGGTTTACCATCGAGGTTTGTTCAAGCAGGGTCCTTTGGCTAATAGCACATTATTGTGCAGTTGCAGGAATCATTCTAATATTTATGTTTCTTACAATTTGGTCTTGCATATGTAGGTCCTGCTGTCAGAGGCTTAGACCCACTGCTCGACCCATTTTGCATATGGGGAAATGAGATGTCCATGAATATCAGTCAAGTCAAGAAACTCAGAAAGATTGTTAGGATGAAGAAACTTGCGACGAATAACAGCAAGATCTTTGTTTGCACAATGAAGAATACATCAGTCAACTATAGGATGGTACCAACTCTTTTACCTTTTTTTACCCCTTGCACCATTTCAAAATTTACAAAAGCGATTTATGCATAGCTTTGTTTTCAGTAATTTTCAAAGCAGTTCACCGATGATTACCTCTCAAACCACTTGCATGGTCAAGAGGCGAGGAAGTTATTCATTCAACACCCATGGTACAATATTGAAGTCTTGCTGAAGAGGATGAAGGTTGGGCGGGCAATCATCCATAGCCATTGGCCTAAAGTTGCAAGGACATTCAACATCACTGAAGGCTCAATATTTGCCTTGCGCTTCTGCAGTTTCCCAAATGAGATTCATCTGTCTATTTACCGTGTATGATGCTACTTTCCAAAGGTTTTTGATGCTGCATGTGAAACTTGGTGCTGTTGTGTAATGGCATAACTGAGTGCCGAAGCTATCTGATGTAATTCGATTATGAAATCCTGGTTGCTTTTATATGGATATGAAATATCTGAAATGTTTTATAAGAAATATCAGTTTGATTAGTACATGGATTATCAATAATAGGCTAATTATCATGCTTATTGGGATTTTCTATTGCAGACGGTTACTTAGACAGCACCATGGGCGATGAACTCAAACAACCCGCACGGTTTCTAGAAAGTAGGCATCTTCGATCAAGTAACAATCACACATGGCTATCGGCAGCGAACTGTTTGCGTTAGGCCACCTTGCACAAATGTTTCCACACAACGAACTGTGTTTGATATACATACCTACGGAAATGTTTTTCTAGGATTCACCGTGTGGGATGTACATACCTACGGAAATGATTTTCTGGGATTCACTGTGTGGGATGTACATACCTACGGAAATGATTTTCTGGGATTCACCGTGTGGGATGTACATACCTACGGAAATGTTTTTCTCTTATTACCGTGTGGGACGTACATACCTACAGAAATGATTGGGTTTCGATGCCTCGCCCGATCGCACACGGCCCTAGCCTGTGTCCCAGGGGGCCTATCCCCGATGATTTCTGGGTCGTGTGGGAAGGACCCCCCTATCACCCACACTCGGCGACGGTTCCAAATGCCATCGTAGAAAGGGGTTAAAACCGTTTGTATAGCATGTCACTCTACCGGTGACTCATCATGAGAATAACCGGCTTAGCATGGAAGATACTGACCACCCCCTATCGCTCCATGAGTGGTCCAGGCACGCAAAACAGATGTTCATTTGAAATTTTAGAGGTGGCACATGCAAATTTACTCGGAACGGCAGGGTAATACCGCATATCTGTAGATATGGTGGACTCATCTAGAATAACTTTGGGTTAAGGAATTTGATGCACAAGCAGTATTCCTGCTTACTACAGGCGAAGGCTAGCAAATTGGTTGAGAAGCAGCCAGCTAGAGAGCGAAAACGGCCATGAACATGCATTATGGATAATCAACATTGAATACTAGCATGAGTAGGATATAAACACCATGAACATAAATATCATGGAGGCTATCTTTGCTTTAATTCAACTGCATGCCGCACATGTGCCAAGACAAGCCACTTGAAACATTCAGAGGAGGATACCATATCATCATACTACATCACAATCATTTTGATGCATGTTGACACTCAAGATAAATCATTATCCACTCCTAGCTACTGAAGCATGGCACGATAAATTATAATCCCTAATTGTCATTGCAAACATATTTACAAAAACAAAAACAAGTTAAGTACATACCCGCTTCTCTCTGCCACAGTCATTATTGCCTTTCACTTGCACGACCGAATGATATGAAAATAATAATAGTGCAAGTGTACCGTGGACTTAGCTCAAATTTGCAACATTTTATTCAGACGGGAAGAAAAAATAATTTGGGCCATTTGTTAGATCAACAATAATGCATATGAACGCCACTCAACATTTTCATCGTGGCCTTCCCTTGGTATGGATCAACAAAAGAAAAGAATTTCGGAGAAACACACTGAAATATTTCTGGTGTTTTTGGTTTTTCTTGAAGCAAGCAAATTAAAGAAGGAGAAATAAAAACGAGAAAAACTATTTACATGAGAAAGCTCCCAACAACCAAAAGAAGAATTGAGAAATCTTTTTGGGTTTTCTTTTAATACTACAACTAATTTAAACTAGGAAGAAAACTCGAAGAGAAGTCAGAAATATTTTGGATTTTCTCAAAGTTTTTTAAACACACAAGAAGAAAGAGAGAAAATAAATCTAGCATGGATAATACAATGAAAAAGTGTGGACACCGACAACTGGAGTGAAAGGTGTGAACATGAATATAATGTCGGTGGAAATACATACTCCCCCAAACTTAGGCCTTTGGCCTAGCTTGGTAATAACCATCCGTAGTAGCCGCCCGATCCCATGTCAAAGTGCTATGGCGGCGGCACTTGAGCGTTCCCCTCCTGTGGCTCCTCCTGTGCTGCTGCCTGGTTGTTCTAGTAGGCAATAATGTCCTTGGGCATGACCTGATAACCCACAACTATAGGGGATCACAATAGTTTTCGAGGGTAGAGTATTCAACCCAAATTTATTGATTCGACAGAAGGGGAGCCAAAGGATATTTGCACGTATTAGAAACTGAGTTATCAATTCCACCACACCTGGAGATTAATTATCTACAGCAAAGTGATCATTAGCAAAGTAGTATGATAGTTTTGATAGTAGTAGCAACAGCAATAATGACGGTAAAAGTGATAACAATGATTTTGTAGCAAGTGGAACGGTAACAGTAGCAGTAGTAACTTAGCAAGAACAATATAAGAGAAATTTGTAGGCATTGGATTGGTGGATTCGTTGGATGATATTCATCATATAACAGTCATAACCTAGGGCGATACAAAACCAGCTCCAGTTAATAAATATAATGTAGGCATGTATTCCGTAAATAGTCATACGTGCTTATGGAAAGAACTTGCATGGCATATTTTTTCCTACCCTCCCATGGCAGCAGGGTCCACATGGAAACTAAGGGATATTAAGGTCTTCTTTTAGTAGAGAACCGGAACAAAGCATTAACACATAGTGAATATATGAACTCCTCAAACTACGATCATCGCCAGAAAATATCCCGACTACTGTCACTCCATGGTTTACGGTTCATAACACGTAATAGGTGAAATAACTTGAAAGATCGGATCTGGAACATAGATATAATGGTGATAACATAAATGGTTCACATCTGAAATCATCACATCCGGGCCCAAAGTGACAAGCATTAAGCATGGCAAAGTCATATCAACATCAATCTCAAAACATAGTGGATACTAGGGATCAAGCCCTAACAAAACTAACTCGATTACATGATGAATCTCATCCAACTCCTCACTGACCAGCGATCCTATGAAGGAATTACTCACTCCTGGTGGGGAGCATCATGGAATTGGTGATGAAGGAGGTTTGGTGATGACGAAGATCGAAGATCCCCCTCTTCGGAGCCCAAAACGGACTCCAGATCTGGCCTCACGATGAAGAACAGGAGGTGGCGGCGGCTCCGTATCGTGAAACGAGATAATTCTTCCTCCCCAACCCACCTGGGTGTGCCTGCGCGCGGGGGGGGGGGGGGGGGGGGGGGGGGGGGGGGTAGTGGGTTGTGCTCACCCGGGGCCCCCCTCCGGTGGCTCTTGACTACTAGGGAAAACCTTATACACAGAATCTTAGCAGCATCGCAGTACAAGAAGAGGCGCTACTGCTACCTTTCAGTAGCGCAGGTTCAAAACACACGCTACTCTACTCAGTTTGCAGTAGCGCGGCCTAGCCGAACCGCACTGCTACTAAAAGTGACCGATAGTACCCACCAACCTAGGTTTAGCAGCAGCGTGCTTCTGCGACCCGCGCTACTGCTAAAGTAATAGCAGTAGCGCGCTTTTTTCTTGTCGCTGCTGCTAATTTTGAAACTGGCCACATGGCAGGCCCTGCTTAGAAGTAGCGGGTGCGCAGGAAGCGCGCTGCTGCTATTATCGTAGTAGTTGCACGCTTAACCACTCGCGCTACTGCGAAGGCGCAGCATAATGCCACATTTTCCCTTCCCCCTCCCCCATCTCCTCTCTTCCTCACTTTCCCCTACCTCCCACCTCCTCTCCCCCTCACTTTGCTTCTTCCCCAATACTTCTCCCCCATTACTCTCCCTCTTCTACCTACCTTTATCTCTCTTTGTTACTCCTAGCTAACTACACCACCTCCATTAATGCATCTCCTTTCTCTTTTTCCTTCCCCCTCCACTAGTTGAAGTTGTCTACTCCCATATTAGCTAGCTAGGTAGATGCAGCATTTAGTGAAGTGACCTATGTGCCCCTAACTAGATCTTGCTTTGCCAAGAAGTGCTTTGTCCACTTTTGATCTCCCTACTATATCATCATCTCCACCGTGTGCTCGATCTCGAGATAGGTGCGATTAAAAATTCATGCTTTTGCAAGAATTGAAATATGTGTATGTGTGTGCGATATGATAATTGGGCGATATGATGGAAATTGTGTGTGTGGCATGAGTTGACGCCGAATTGTGCTTGTTAGTTGCCTATGTTTTGCTGAAATGTCGATTTATTTCTGTTTCGGCGAATTCCGGGCAAACTATCTAGATCTATATGTCCTATTTTTTGGGAAGATCATGCCGAATTATTGTATAACTTTGATGCATGCATGCATTTTTATAACCAATTTGTTTATTATTACCGTGCAGACATTTATGATGGTTAGTGGAACGATGGGGGACAGGTGGTTGCGGTCGGCGGTGTAAGACATGAAAGAAAATAACCTGACAGAGGTTTTATGTATGTGTTGAAGATGCAAAGGAATAGTTTGGCACGACCCCTATGACGAAGGTCATGTCGAAGCGCACTTGCTCATGACTGGTTTCATGTATGGCTATACTCGATGGATAATTGAAGATGAGGATGATGATGTTGACGACGCCAACGGGGCAGGCAATGATCGACAATGGTAGTGGGGAAGATGCCGTACATGGCGGCGGAGAAGGGGCCGGACATGGAGGCAAACAGAACATGGACTCCATGTTGCAGAGTTCGTCGGTACTAAGTTCAATCATGCGGGACCCTCATGTTCAAACATTGCTTCGCAAGGAGACGAGTACTGAGAGAGCTTCTTCTAGAGAGGAGGCTAAGCTGTAGCAACTCATGGTAGACTCAAACACTCCATTGTATGATGGTTGCAATCCTGAGGTGACCCGCTTGAGTTTCATGCTCCAACTCCAGAAGACGAAGGCTAAACACAAATGGACCGACACTAGCCTTGATGAGCATCTCAAGTACCTAAAGTATGTTCTTCCCACGGGGAATCTGTGTCCTATTAGTGTGGATGAGGCCAAGAAGATTGTGTGCCCTCTTGATCTGCCACAAGTTAGATACCATGCATGCATCAATGATTGCATAATTTATCAGAAGGAGCACATGGAAAAAACAAGTTGTCCGGTGTGCAATGCTTATCGATACAAGAAGGCCGGGAAGAAATATCCCCAGAAAGTTGTATGGTACTTACTGATCACTCCCCATTTCCAGCGGTATTTCGTAGATCCCAAGGAAGCAAAGCTCATGCGCTGGCAGTAGGAGAGGAAGAAGCCCTGACAGTGGAGATGATCCAAAGCTGAGACACGTCAAGGATGGAAGTCAGTGGAGAGCGTTGAATGGCTTCTATCGGTATTTTGAATGTGATGCAAGGAACATCGTGCTTGGTGCGTGTACCGATGGCATGAATCTGTTTGGCAACTAGAACACCAACCATAGCACATGGACCGTGTTTGTATGGATGCACAACCTCCCCCATGGAAATGCATGAAGTCGAAGTACATTCACATGAGCATGCTGATTCAAGGGTCGAAACAACCAGGAAATGATATTAATCTATATCTAGGGGTACTTCAAGAGGAGTTAGACATGTTATGGAAAACACTGACCAAGACATGGGACGCCAGCAAAGGCGAGTATTTCTAAATGAGAGCCACGCTGATCATGACGGTGCACGACTATCTTGGTTACAGATATGTCACAGGCCAGGTGTGCCATGGATATGGCAGATGCACCGGTGCATGGATGATACAACGTCTCAGCAGCTAACATCAAGGAAAGATGGCGGGTCTAGGAAAATCGTGTACATGGGACATCGAACATGGCTCGATCCGGACGACCCATGGAGAAACCGTGGAGATCTATTCAATGGTCACGTTGAGCATCGAGGACCTCCACATAAGCGGAGCGGTGCCGAAATCGATGAGCTGTTGAAAAACGGGGAACAGTGCCCCGCGTCGGGAAAGATGATGAAAAAGGCACCGGAGCCGCTGCTGAAGGTATGGAAGATGAGGTCTGTGTTCTGGGACTTGGAGTGCTGGCACATATCTGTAAGAATGTCCTGATTGCCTTGATCAAATGCATATCTATAAGAATGTCCTTGAGAGTTTGCTCGCGACACTGATGAACATGCCGGGTGAGACCAAGGATGGGCCGAAGGCAAGAAAAGACTTGCAAGATCTGGATATCAAGGAAGATCTGCACATTCCGCCCCGTAAAAAGTCAGACGAGACAGAGACGGAGACAGAGGCGCGGGAGAAGAAGGGCAAGAAACTAAAGGAAGAGGGTTATTGCCCCCCTTCTTGCTTCACCTTAAGTCAGGCTGCGATCGATCAATTCTTTAAGTGCCTTACCGGAGTCAAAGTTAGTTCTGATTACTGTGGCAAGATAAGCAGATATCTGGACATGGACAAGAAAAGGTTCAGCGGGATGAAGTCCCATGACTGTCATGTGATAATGACGCAGATACTACCTGTTGCCCTTAGAGGGATAATGGACAAGCACGTCCATGACACGCTTATTGGTCTCTGCAACTTTTTCGATGCCATCTCTCGAAAGTTGATCAGTGTGAAGCAGCTCCGAAGGCTATAGGAAGATATCATTGTGATACTGAATGAGCTTTAGATGTACTTCCCGCCCGCGTTCTTTGACATCATGGTGCATCTGTGTGTCCATATTGTGGATGACATAATAGACCTGGGGCCGTCATTCCTGCACAACATGATGCTGTTTGAGAGGATGAATGGGATCATCAAAGGATTCATTCGTAACATGTCCCGTCCAGATGGAAGCATTGTCTAGGGCTATCTGACACAAGAGTGCATCTCTTTATGCGAGAATTTTCTATATGACGCAGACCAGCCACCTGGTGTTGGTGTTGGTTTGCCCGTTAACAAGAATGATGGGAGGTTCGAAGGAGAAGGTGACTCCAATGGTCGCAGGGAGCTGCAGGTGGCATACTCAGATCGACGCAACGACTTTGACAGAGCAAACTTGGTAGTGCTACAACAACTAGACGAGGAAGATCCTTTCGTGGCACCGCACAAAGAAATTATCGCAAAGAAGTATCGTGACCGGGGGGTATGCAGGACGGACACCGAAGTTACTAGAGAGCACAACTCCACTTTCCAACATTGGTTCAAAGAGCATATTATTGCTAATCCCCTGGAAGAGGGCTCTAAGGACGGCTTGGTCATAAACGCCTTAGCAAATGGATACACGTTCTACACGAAGGCCAAAGATATGGACAGTGATAATCAGAACTCAGGGGTGACGATGGAATGCATGACCGGTAGCGACAACGACGCAACTGAGAGATTTTACGGAAGGGTCAAGGAGATCTGGGAGCTTGACTACTCTAGACTGCACAACACAACGATCTTCCGTGTCAGATGGGCTAAGAATGTCGAAAGAGAAAACCGGTATTTCACTACCATGACTATACCCAACGCTAGGAGCGCTACCGTGAACGCTATCGCAAAAAACGAGCCATGGGTACACGCTAAGCACATGACACAATGCTTCTTCATAACCGACCCGTGCAATACCAGTCGTGTTGTCGTGAAGAGAGGCAAAAGGAACATCATTGGAATGGATGGAGTTGCCAACTAGGAAGACTACGACCAGTACGGCAACCCAATGAGGGAAGATGACGACGAAGTATATGTCAAAAGAAGAATCAATACTACATTACCTAAGAAAAATTGTACTCCATGGAAAAGGAAAAGTCACAATGAGGGGCTCAAT
Organism: Triticum urartu; assembly: GCF_003073215.2. NCBI lineage: Eukaryota > Viridiplantae > Streptophyta > Magnoliopsida > Poales > Poaceae > Triticum > Triticum urartu. The sequence continues at coordinate 375,386,231 of NC_053028.1, read as the reverse complement.
TATTCTTCAACGAACAAGAAGGGAAAGAAGCTCACTCAAAAACGAAAACGTCAACGCTGAGGAACCATATGTTATCGATCAAATGATGTAATATATATTTTCCTATTTTGTATACACACTTAGCCATTATGCATGGGTCCAATGATGTAATATATATATGTTCCTATTTTGTATAACTACTTAATCGTCAAATGATGTAATATATATCGCCTTCCCTTCGTTCACTGTTCTCGAAAAAAAGTGATAGAAAATAAAGGAAAAGAAAATAGAAGAAAACAAATAGGAAAACTGCTATAGGTATTGGTTATAGCAGTAGCGCTTTCTGAAAAAGAGCTACAGCTAGTCAAAGTAGCAATAGCGGTTTCCTTATAAAACTGCTATAGCTACCTGTAATAGCAGTAGCGCGTTTGGTTTAAACGCGCTACTGCTATGTCAACTTAACCCCCAAAGTCCCTCTCTCTCTGCTTCATCCCGCCTCTTTCCCCCCCAAATCCCCACACTCTCTTCCCCCATCACGCAGCCGGAGCCCTACCCTCACCGCGCCCCTGCGCTCGCCCCCGACCTCGGTGCTCGCCCCGACCCCAACCCTTACCCCGGCTCCGGCGCTCGCCCCCGACCCCGGCGCTGGACCCCGACTCCGACCCCGGCCCCGGCCCCGACCCCGACCCCGGCTCCGACGCTCGCTCCTGACCTCGGCGCTCGACCCCAACTCCGACCCCGGCCCCGACCCCGACCCCTACCCCGACCCCGACCCCTCCCATCGTCGGGCTTGCACCCTCTGTAAGCCCCCACAGCTCCTCCTCTCTCTACTAGCTAGGGTTCTTTGGTTAATTTACTTAGGTTTTAGTTAGGGCAGTAGGTTAATTAGGTTATTTATTTAGTTATGAATTTAGTTAGTTAATTATAATTAGTATTTAAAAACAGAATTAGTTTAAGCAATTGTCCAAATCAACATCCCTTGTTAAAGCAAATTTAGGTAGGCTAAATTTCACTTTCAAATATTGTTATGACTTCTTTCATTTTTCTTCAAGTTCTATATTTTTCTTCCTTTTATATGCAAATTTGAAGTGGACATGTGATGTTTTGGACATGTCATATTTGGAATTTGGACATGCGATGTTTTGGACATGTCATATCTGGAAAATGATGATTATGTGTAGGGTAAATGATCCGAGTGGCCTATGTTACGCCGGAATGTTGATTCATTTTTGTTCCGGTGAATTTCAGGCGCTCGATATGTCCATTTTTTAGCAAAGGTCATGCTGAAATTTTCTGTGAATTTTGGCATGACCTGTGCTAGATAGTAGGCATATCGAGTGCCGGGAGTTGCTGGGAAACGACATTCCGGCAAACATAGATCTTTTTATGTCATTTCTAATTTTTTTCCATAGTTTTAGAATTAAACGAGGAGGCTTAATCATGGGAAACAATGTCAAACAACGAAGAAACCGGGCCTTCTGACCAAGAGGCACACGAGATGGATTATGAGGGTGGACAAGAGTACCTCGACTTTTTGTCTGCTAAGCAACGTCAAGGTTTGCAGGTCGACCTTGATGATGGTACTGACATCAACATCGACACCGATGGCGTCGACACCGATGGCGGCACCGAGACCGATGGGTAAGATACCGGCAGGGAAGGTACTGGCGCCGATGCCGCTACTGAAAAGAAGAGCAGAAGAAGTAGAGGATACGAGAACCTAAAAAACTAGGCATTGGACGACTAGTGATCACAAAGATGGCACCTGGCAAGTTTAAGCCATTACAGCCAGAAGAACCTCACAAGTGCTATGGGAACCAAGTAGGATGCAGCCTACGAGAATGCGCGAGCATCAACGACGATGACTTAAGGAGTAAAGAACATTTGAGGCAGTTGCTCCTGACGAAGTTGCACAAGAAATTCAAGTTCCCCGACCGGGATGATAACATAGAACAACCATGGGATGATCCAAAGATGAAAAAAATTAACAATCACACCATGAGCATGTTCAGCAATGATTTGGCCTCATGGAAAGGGAGGGTGAAACAAGCTATTGAGGGTAAGGAACCCCTGTCCAAGATTCTGGAGGAAAACCCGACACTTACGGAATAGGAGTTCGAAAAGTTCGAGGACACTTGCACTACCAAGGCAGCAAAGGCTAAGGCTGCGAAATTCAAGAGCCTTCAGCAAAGGAACACAGGGAAGCATCGCCTCAGAAGCCGTGGCTACCTCGGTAAAAGGCCCATATGGGATAAGGAGGACACAAAACGTGAAGCCGCGGGTCTCCCAGACTCCTTCACGAAGTTCACCAACCCCTTGCAGCATCACTTCATTAGGGCCCGATACAAGTGGGACAAGGAAAAGAAGGTTTTTACACGGACCAGATCACGAGGAGATTGATTAGACTACTGCTAATTATTATTTTACCACCTTACATTTAGCTCCAGATCTAGTTGACTACACATTCCTAAATGGTTCACGTTCCTTCTGCAGGAGAAGCAACACCAGCTTGCAGCCGAAAGCCCTACTTCTCCGATGAGGCCCAAGTGGGAAACCCCTCTCAACCGGACCTTGAACAAACTTAAGGGACTCCCTTTGGGTGAACATCCGCAATATGGTCGTGTGCACGGCGCCGGAGACAGCGCCATGTGGAAGGTGTTTTACAACAAGGGCCCGGAGGCCAAGAAGCAGAAAAGAAGTTTAGTCAGGCAGACAACAACGAGAAGATGAAGCTTGTGTTCAAGAAAAAAGCAGCTGAGGACGCGAAAAAACAGCCGAGGAGAAAAATGAGTTGCTACAGCAGGCAGTCAATGTAGCTGTAACTGCCTGTAGAAATGATTTCGCTACTAACTTGGTCCCGGCTATCATCAACTGGACGAAGGAAAATCTAGACAAGATGGTACATGATTTCTCGTTGCCCAGTTTCGTCACGAGCAACTCCGAGAACAACAACACCACCGCACCATCACTTGCTCACGCAACCGAGCGTCCTCTCGCACCCGCACCCGCTCATAGTAGCCCGCCGTCAGTCTCTGGTGCGCTAGGCGGGCCTTCATCTTTGGCTGAGCTGGATGCCCTCATGGTAATTACAAGTCACACAAACATATATATCTAGAATATTCCATTTCCGTTGCCTTCCGGATGTTTTACACCGCAGACATGTGTTTGTAGGCTGACGAAACCCCGTGCACCGTACTCTACTTGATCAAAGGCTAGAAGGTGGATGTGGGAAAGGGGGTGATAACAAAGCCCTTGGATCTCATGTTCCACAACTAGCCGATGCCCGCTGGGCACTTCAGGGTTACCTTGTCCAGTGTGACATTGGGGCACGAGGATTTGCCTCCTCCATTACACCTAGGGGGAGAGGACGACGAGACCCCGCCATGGATTGAAGCTGCAAGGGTTGGGTGCTACGATGGACGAAGAATCTTCTTAGTCTGGAGCCGGCCGAGAGCACACCAATAACCACACATCAACAAGCATGTATGTAGACCACCACCCCGCCTACGCAATTACCAGCTCATGTAGTGCCGGGTGAGAGCGGCGAACGACGTGATGAAGGGGGTGCAATAGTACTGGCTGATGTAATCGGCCCCGTAGAACAGAAAATGGATGATGAGACGGAGGAGATGGAGGACCCAACGGGTTTCCTCAATACAAATGCGTATGAGGGTGACTTAGATACACTATAAAAAAATACACTTCCATGAGGATACGTGTTTGTCATAGTAGGTCACGTTTTCTATCATGCATGTACATGCATGACGATTTTATGAAAGAATGAAGATAGTCATACCTGTGATGTCGTTGAAGTGTTACATGACATTACCAAAATTATCATCACATAAGTGTTCACTTCCATGACGATAAATGCCGCATCATGGAAGTGATTTTGTCAAGGGTGACCGACATGTGGCATCGACCGTAATGGGTCGCATTAAGCTATCAGATCCGGTTTTGGATCCGATAACCCACTAACAGCGATGACCAATGCCGATTTTCCACGTGTAAAGTTCTCATTGGTCAATGTCGGTGTCAAAACCGGCGGATCTCGGGTAGGGGGTCCCGAACTGTGCGTCTAAGGCGGATGGTAACAGGAGGTAGGGGACACGATGTTTTACCCAGGTTCAGGCCCTCTCGATGGAGGTAATACCCTACGTCCTGCTTGATTGTTCTTGATGATATGAGTATTACAAGAGTTGATCTACCACGATATCAGAGAGGCTAAACCCTAGAAGCTATCCTATGGTATGATTGTATGTTGTCCTGTGGACTAAAACCCTCCGGTTTATATAGACACCGGAGGGGCTAGGGTTTACACAAGGTCGGTTACAAAGGAGGAGATATACATATCCGTATCACCTAGCTTGCCTTCCACGGCAAGTAGAGTCCCATCCGGACACGGGACGAAGTCTTCAATCTTGTATCTTGTATCTTCATAGTCCGGCCAAAGGATATAGTCCGGCTGTTCGGAGACCGCCTAATCCTGGACTCCCTCAGTAGCCGCTGAACCAGGCTTCAATGACGACGAATCCGGCGTGTAGTGTTGTCTTCGGCATTGCAAGGCGGGTTCTTCTCCAAATTTTGAATGTTTGTCAAGTAGTGTCCGGACCCATAAATGTTGGACATCTTGGCTTGTGCGCCCAATAAGGGCTATCCTCCACGCGTCGAATGAATACGAGGAGCCAGGGTGTTTTTACATTCACCCCCTAGCTAGATGAATAAATCGTCTATTAAAGGGATGGGGATTCTTAGATCCAACCCATACCATCCTCCCGCAGCGAGAATCCATCGGAGCGCGCCACGGAAAAATCCATTCCAACATGGCCGACCACCGCAGCTCCTCCTCCCACCCCCGTAGCCCTAAGCCCGGTGATTGGGAGAGATGTTCCGTCCCACATAGTCGATTAATCGAACTACAGACTCAGGGATTCCTCCCTCCAGCGAATATGGTTCCCGTCCGAGCCGGGCTCGCCACCTACAATGGCGGGGAGCAAGCGGAGAGCTTCCCCAGCCTCTCTACGGGGGAGCGGGTGTGCCCTTGTGCCCTACTAATTAAGGGGACTCAGATTTCCAATTCATCCATTCCTCCGCGGGCTCCTGGAGTTTTACGGCCTCCAACCGCATAATTTCACACCTGCCTCCATATTACACATTGCCGGCTACGTTGCCCTTTGCGAGTTATTCCTGGGCTGTGAGGCTCATTTCGAGCTGTGGAAGAGGTTATTTTGCCTCGTCCCTCGCACACAGAAGGGGTCACTTTATCAAGTGGGCGGAGCCGAAATATGGCGCGTCGTCGAAACCGGATACCTGTCCGATACTCCGAAGAAGACGTCCGAAGACTGGCCTTCAGAATGGTTTTATATGGAGGACGTCCCTCTTCCGGACCCTGTTCAGCGGGGTCTTCCTGAGTTCAACAATGCTCCTCTGAAGAAACACCGAAGCTGGCGCCCACGGAGCCCCCAGGAGGAAGACAACGGAGAAGTCCTTTACCTGATGAACCGGATTAAAGCGCCGGCTCAATTAGGATTGACGGTAATCGAAGTTATGTCAATATGCATAATGCGGGGAGTGCAGCCGCTTCAATATCGAGGGCACCCCCTGTGGTGTTTTAATGGGGAAGATGATGCCACGCATTGTGGGCATAAGGGACCGGACTCTGCTGCTGCTTTAGCAAAAATTCTGTCTGAATTGTTCAAGGGAGAGGAAGAGGAGTTCATCCGCATTAAGCCATGGGATGGATTCTCCATTTACAACCCTCCAAGATGGGTGTGTTATATCTCCTTACTCCCATTCTTCCCGCATTTTTTGTCGTAGGTACTTACCTTGCCATTTTATGGCAGGAACTGTGAAAAGCTATAAGGGAGGTCAACAGCCCATCTCCACAACCAGAGGACCCTAACCGGGCCCTTGGTCCCGGACTCGAAGAAGATCCGAACATATTCGTGGAGCTGATAGACAGGCAGTTCTATCAACTGAGCTGTAATGACGCCATGGTGGCCATCATGGCCGACTATCCCGGACTGCTCCCTGCATCGCACGTAAGAAAAACCAAAATCCCAACTCCAAAAACTAGGATCCCCTTGTAGACACTTCACCTACCATATACCTATGGTGTTTTATAGGGAAGGCATTCGGGACGCCGTGCCGAACCCGCAGCAACTCGCCAACAAGAGGCACCGAGGCCGGGTAGGCCAAAGAGGAAGGCGGTCAGGACAGAGATGTCGGCGCAGAGGTATGAAAAAAAACTCTGCTCCATGGTTGTCGTGTTTCTCAAAATGTAATGACTTCCATGTTTCTTTAATAGAAAAAATGCTCACCGGAATATTTCCGGCGAGGCTACCGATCATGCTTCCACCGGTCGGGCTCCAGAGCCGGACATAGAGGCAGAAGCCGACATGGGGCAGACACCGGATACTCCTCCTACAAAAGATGCGGATAGACTGTCCGCTACAAATTCAGAAGTGGAGAGCACCATGAATCATAGGCGTCGCCGGACCGTACTCCGTGACGCTTGCTTCTCCCTAGAGGCATTTGATGCCTTCAATTCTGGAGACGCATACCTCCGTGATGCTCAAAATGATCTAGCCAGAGCCACAGACCAGTATGTAAGGGATGTACGGGTAAGTAAATCTGACGATTACATGTATCAGTAGCCCCTGAGACTTGAAACATTTGACGCAACTGATTTAAGGATCAATATTTATGCAGGTTCTTACTGAGAAGAATACCCAACTGTCTCAAGAGCTGGACGAGTGCAAGGCCCAGCTGGAAGCCGCTGTTGCTGCATTGAAGGAGTCCACAAAGGGTTCCCCTGGTAACTCTTTTGTCTATTGAAAAGAATATCAGTACCAGGTAGTATGCGGCGTACATGCATACCTAACAATAGATGTTGCAGGTGGCCCCAGAGTGAATCCGGAGGCCGTGGAGGCGGATATGGCATGTGATGATTGACAGCCAAACGCTGGCGAGCGCGTGCTGACGCGAGTCAGGCAGGAGAAAAACGATCTCCAAGATGCCAATATCCGGCTGGGTGTGGAACTAAAGGATGTCCGAGTCCAGCTTGCGGACTCCGTGAAGGAGAATAAACGGCTTCAGCGCGACATTTTTAGTAAGTGCTTGAATGAACTTTTTAAAGGAGTTCGGCGAAGCAGCCTGCTAACAGCGTTATATCTGCAGGTATGCTGACGGGTCATCCCACGGAAGAGATGCCTGGGTCCTTGGGTGATCTTTTGCCGGAGCTCTCACAACTGCACGAACAAGTTCGGCAGGTGATGTAGAGTATTGCCCAAGCCTTGTGGCCGTCCGCGTCCCCACCAGGAGGCATGGGGGAGCTTATAGAGAAGTAGAAGGGAGCACGACGACGCTTCCGGTTATGGAAGATATCGGCCTGTCGACAGGGTGCACGGGAAGCCTGGGCTATGGTGAAGACATGATACACCAAGGCTGACCCAAACCACATGGCCGAGGTCGGACCTGTGGGGCCAGATGGGAAAGAAATCCCTGTCAGTTTAGTGTATGATCAAGTAGAGTTAGCTGCAAAGTATTCCCAACAGGATTTTAGGCTAGACAGCCTGTTGGATGGTACAGAAGAAGAATTTAATTAGTCTTAATGACTGTGTACTTCAAGTGACATATGTAATGTCCCTAGCCGGATTGTAAATCATTTGTCATGGCGGACCTTTTCGCTTCGACCTCTAGACCCAATAGTCCGGAGTGAATCCGAATACCCACTCGATTATATAAAAACTGGGGTATGCATGGAAACCAGGCGTAGGGGTCATAAGTGCTTGAACAAACAAGTACCCAACTAGCTATGTTATATTACATGGATAGTAAGAAACATCTTCCAGGGAGAATAGTTCTGTTAAGGGTTCCTTTCCCTGGGTACGCATGCACTAATGTGCATGTCCGAACTGCGGGACGCAGGCTAAAAAATTCTGGGGGCATGTAGTAATTTAAATGAAAGTCATCTTTTATTCACCGACCAAATATTCCCTTAAGAACGATAGCTTTCGGCTTCACCCAGTCTGAGGTACACATCCGGCTGACCCGACAATAACAATCGCAGAGGTGCTCCCCTTATGCCCTAGCCAAATTAACGAGAACGTAGGGCATAAACACAAGAGCCAGGCAACCTAGCTTGGCCAAAACTTAAGTCATATCGATGCATATAATGGCGAAAAAAGGTACATGCGGAAGAATAACACATGTGCGGGGCATGAAGCCCGGAAAGATTATTAGATTAAGCTTCTGTATAAGAAGCCCCCAGGTATATTGAACACGGTTAACGCGTCAAGGTTATGTAGCCAAGACACAAGTATAGCCTAAAAAGGCTTTGAAAGGAGGAGAGAAAAAAGGAAAGAAAGAGAGAAGAAACAAATGTGCAAAAATTGACGGAGGCAGGGAGATGAAGACAGAGTCCGGTGCTAGGCGTAGAATATTCGGAGTCTGGCTGCGTTCCATGGGTTTGGCTAAAGTCGATTATCCGATGCATCCCGCAGACGGTACGCCCCACCGGTCAGAACCTGGTCTATAATGAAGGGACCTTCCCATTTGGGCTTGAGCTTGTTCTTTTTCTTCTCTGGCAGGCGTAGAACTAGTTCACCAATGTTGTAGGCTTTGGCCCGCACTTCTCTGCTGTGATACCTTGGAGCATGTTGCTGATAGAATGCGAAATGGGCTTTTGTCACGTCGCGCTCCTCCTCCAGGGCATCCAAATTGTCTTGTCGATCGAGCTCGGCCTCTCTTTCTTCGTACATGCGCACTCGAGGTGAGTCATGAATTATATCACAAGTCAGCACCGCCTCAGCGCCGTACACCATAAAAAATGGTGTGTATCTGGTAGTGCGATTCGGCTTGGTCCGCAGCCCCCATAGTACGGAGTCGAGCTCCTCTACCCAATGCGTGTCTGATTCCTTTAAGGACCGCACTAATCTAGGTTTAATGCCGCTCATGATAAGACCATTTGCCCGTTCGACTTGACCGTTAGTTTGCAGATGATAGACAGAAGCACAATCAAGCTTCATGCCCATGTTGCTTGTAACACCCCGGATATAATTGACCTTATCTGTACTCCAACTCTTGTCGTTTCCAGCACTAAGTTATTTTATTTTCCTCGGGTTCGGGTTTTTGTCTCTGTGTGTTGTTGTCTTTGTCCTGCATCTCATATCATGTCATCATGTGCATTGCATTTGCATACGTGTTCATCTCATGCATCTGAGCATTTTCCCCGTTGTCCGTTTTGCATTCCGGCGCTCTGATGCGGAGCATCCTACGATCATCCCCATGTACACTTCGACTACTCCCAAGCCCCAAGAGGACATACGATGAGACCTCGACCAAACGCCATTGGACACAAGGTGAACTCACTCCTCTTCGAACCGTCACTTTCCACATCTGAGACATGGCTACTACCTCATGCATGGACCTTGCATATACTCAGGTACAACTGAGACGACCATGGAGGATCCAAGGACCAAGGCCAAGCATGGAAGAGGAGAAGGAAGAAGAAGCAAGGACAAGCTTCTGGAGAGCCCGGAACTTCCAGCCTCCGCCTGGAACTTCCAGCCCCCGGAGCTTCCGACCTTCCCGGAACCTCCGGCCCCGGAGTCCAGACCAGCCCCGAGCGCGCCAACTCTCAGGATAGGCCGGAACCCGGCCGGAACCTACCCGGAACTTCCGGAGCCCGGAACTTCCGACCTGCCTGCGTGCAAAGACTCGGGCCAAGGGCCCATGTATCCCCCGTCTCACTTACCCCTTCGTGGGCTAGCACTATATATACTCCCCCACCTCCTCCTAGTTAGGGGTAGCGTTGTGATAGCTCATTTGAGAGATAGAGCTTCGCTCATCCATATCGGATCTACTCCTTGAGAGAGACCGCGGCCCCTCTTCGCAGAAGATCCACCTTGGATTCAAGACCCCTTTACGGGAAGATCCCCTTGTGGATTCAAGACCTCCTCACGGAGAAGAACTGGTTACCCTATGTATCGTCCTTTGTTGGATTTGGATCGTGTATCTCTTTGTGTTTCGAGGATCTAGCACATGTATGACTATTTCTTGTTGGTTGAGTGATTCTCTCGTGTTTCCCCTCGTAATTTCCCTCGTTTCCCCCCTCGTGTTCCTAATGTTCTTCGCGGGATCCGCTCCTTTCGTGAAAGATCGGGCCACTAGGGTTCTACCCTACATCATCTTGGTATCATGAGCCACGTTGATCACGATTTCGGAGCCTCCCTTCTTTGTTTTCTATCCTAATTTTGTTGATTTCATCCTAAATTCGAAAATCCCCACCAAAAATAGCCCCAATTTTTTTTGTGATTTGTTGGTTTTGATGATGTTTTGTTGATTTTGATCCATGGATTTGCTGTGTTATAAGTGGATCTAGCATTCCCCATCTTTTCCCCCATTTCTATCGACGAAATCTTCCCAATTTTGACCTTGGAAATCGAGTTTTTCCGCCCCCGTTCTCAGATCTGAAATTTAGGGTTCGTCATGGAAGAAATTCCACGACCCCGGAACTTCCGGACTCCCCGGAACTTCCGTCCCCCGGAACTTCCGTCCCAGCCCCGGAACTTCCGGGCTAAGCAGAAAGTTTACCCCAAAAAACCCCAGACTCCCTGCACTTTTTCCGTGACCCCCAGAACTTCTGGCCACCCCCCGGAACTTCCGGCCCTAGGCCCGGAACTTCCGGCCTAACCAGAAACTTTCCCCGAAATTTCAGCATCAGCCTCTTTCACCGTTTTGGTCACAACTTTTCGCCCCGATCTCCGATTTGAGTGTTCTTTGGCTCGTTTTGAAGCTATCGACGTGCCCAAGGAATACACCTTGGTTTCACCACCTTTTTACCTCATCAAATTTTGTGCATTTTGGCATATTTTCCTAGGGCTTCCACCACATCATCCGCTACACCACCGCAGACTTCCGCAACCTAACCAATTTTGTTCCCCATCGCATATGTGGTTACTTGAGGAGTGATTTGAGTCTCCTAAGGTGTCTAGGCTAATGAGGGATGGTTGCTTCTTCATCAACCACCACCACCACCATAACTTCCGCATAGGCTTACCAACCATACACTTCTTACCCCCCAACTTAACCCAATTTTGTTTGTGTTGTGAGTTGTGTCTCCTAAGGTCTTTCGGCTACTTAGGGACCGTGCTTCCAACTCCGACTCACATAACCCAATAACCCTCCACTTCCGCATTGCCTACTCGCATAACCCATCATTGCATTGCCGCAATCCCATTGAGCTTCCACAACACCACCACCGCATCCCGCTACCACCATTTTGACATTTGAGATTTTGAGTTCGCGGTTTTTCCGTTTCCTAAGGTGTTTCGGCTACTTAGGGACAAGTATCCATCATCTTGGTATCTCCATCAAGATCACCGCCACTCATCATCGACAAGGACGGTAACCTCCATATCATCTTGGTATCGTGGTATCCCTCCATTGTATATTCCCTTGCCATTGCATCGATAACCCCTAGCCCATTTTGCGTCACTTGCCTATCGAGACTAGCCATTTGAGTATTGCCGGCAACGTTACTCGTGCACATTAGTGATCATCGAGCTACACCTCCCATTTCATACATACCATACCATAGGTATCATCTTGTTATCATATCATCTCGTGTGCCTCAAGTTTGTTCCCGCATATACACAATAGCTATCTTGGTTTGTGCATTGTGCAAAAGTGGCCATACAAAAAAAAGAATAAAGATTTTAAGCAAAGAAAAAGCATGAACAAAGAGCTTGTAAGAAAGTGCCATAGCATCATACCACATTGTCATATAAGATCATCTTGGATCATAACACCGGGAACCATATATACATAGGATACTTGGGATAGAAGTTGTTGCATTTTTGTCTCCTATAGGTTGTGCACAAGTGTCGTATCCGCCTATTGAGCAATCGTGCTAGTGTCTCTCTAGAGTTGTGCAACAAGAGCATTTTCCGTGGATTCCACATTTTGTGCTCATCCTTGGTTGCACGACCCCATTTATCTATCCGTGTGAGTGTTTCCGTGTGCCACATATTGCTATTGGTATACTTGTTACACTTGCGAATTTGTGAATCTCTTTCAAAATTATTGACTCTTGCTAACATTTTACATCAAATTTTTGTTCCACTATCCTCACCGAGCTCCACCATAAGCCTTGTGTAGGTGTGAGAAACCGACAAGAATTGGTACCAATTGTGCTATTTCCTTGTCCACATTGGAGTGATCATTGACCCACTTTCAACTTCGGTCAAGGTACATTTGGTATTCATTCTTCTCTTTCTCCACTCATATTGGCTCGAATCTTGTGATGGATAGGCAAGGCATTTCATCTCCGGTCTTCCACAACAACGGCGGCGTGTACAACTACATCGACAACAAGCTTTCCGCACAAAAGGAGGCGCAAGATGCAAGGATGGAGGAGATTCGGACCTTGTTGATCAACCGTTCTTCCCCTTCATCATCCTCAAGGCGGCGACGTTCAAGTCACAAGTCTTCGGAGCGCAAAAATGATGCAAGCGCAAGTCATCCTCGTCCACATCTCCATGGCGACCACCATCACATTTGTGATCCACCTCATCAGGAAGGGAAAGTCACCTCCAAGCAACATGTGCACGACGATGACGAACGACATCTACATCGAGCTAAAGCACGACAACGACATCATCATCATGAAGATGCTCCACAAGCGCAAGTGCACAAGTCCCAACAAGCACTACCTCACGCCAAGTCGAAGCTTCATGAGCACAAAAGAAGACCGCGAGATGACCACCACAAAGATGGCGCTACGGCTACATCAACCACTTCGGCATATTCGCCAAGTGTTCTCAAGGCATCTTCGCCTTTGGACGTACGGCATCTTCGCCTACTTCCCACGTGTATGCCTACATCGACTTCATCAAGTCCAAGGCGACTACCTACGAGCGAGGGCGACACTCCCATCTTCGGAAGCCCCTCAAGGGAGATGGCCGAGCATGGGAATTTCCCTTCGGTCATGGAGACGTGCTATGAGGTGCCACATCATATGGACCTCCTACAACAAGACGGCGACAAGAAGGTCGACCTAGGGCCATCCCCTTCGACCACGGCGACGAGCACAAACCTCTTCAACAACATGAAGACGGCGGCCATATTGGACTCATACTCCGAGTCAAGCTACGAGACCGCACATGAGACCTTATCTTTGGTCTTAGAGGAGAGTGATGATGTGCCATCTTTGGCCTTCATCCATGGCTACGACTACGACATGATTGAGCATGGAGACATTTGCACCTACATCTCTCCGACACCCACATAGGACGAGATGCCCAAATTGCCATGTGAGGAGAGCCACCACCACATGGGTGACATGAGTGACTCCACCCTACATGACATTGAGAGCATTTCCTATGAGAGGATGAGTGTGACCACCACTAGCCCCACACTTGAGAGCATGCCACACATCCTATGTGAGGTTGAGAGCCATTTGAGTGACTCCACCAACCATATGAGTGAGAGCATCCAAGAGGGAGTGAGTGAGCCACAACACTTAGTGAGTGAGGTAGTTGACACGACACGTGAGGCCACTTTGATTTCTAATAACTTAACCTCTACTCCTAGTGTGTTTTCTTCTTTGGTGCTAGGTCTCCTACATGATGACGTGCCTATCCTCGACGAGTCCATACCTCCAATGGAGACAACGATGGCCATGGTGGAAGAAGATGCACCACCCACATGGTTCCATTACGATGAAGATGACCACAACTTGGTCTTCGACACCTCACCTACAACACATGAGCGATGCTCCAAAGGTAACATAGGTGATGGTGCTTCTCTTGTCCCACTAGTAGACTATTTTACGAATGATTGCTTGCATGATGTTGACACACCTATACCCATTCTTCATGCTAGTGCGACTTATTCATGTCATGACTTACCTATTTATGGCAAATATGATGATGAGCATGTTGATTTGCCTAGTTGTGATGCTATGCTCCATAGGGTATCATGTGAAAATTCTATTGGTCACATCATGTTTGACAATCCATTAACCTTGTCATATGCTATGAGTGAGATATCCCATATTGCATCATTTCAATCTCAACATAGTGACTATGCATGCCCCATTCACATAAATCCCATTTGCACTTGCGGCATAGATGACGAGATGATGGTCATTGGTTTTTGTTTTTCATGTGATGATATTGCCATGCTTCCTTTACATGATTTGTGCAATTCATCTACTATGCCATGCCATGATCACATTGTTCCAAATATGCATTGTTTTGGATGTTGTCAATATTCTCTGTGTGATGTCTCCATTAATGATCATGAGGAGACTCCCATAGTTTCCTCATACATATTAAGAGATTTTGATGCATTCCATACATTGCATGATTCTCATAATTCCTTGCACCGTATGCATTCCATGAATAACAATGCTCTACATATTTCTTGTGATGCATTACACAATTTGAGTCTCCATTATGCTATACATAACAACAAACCTATCATGATGGATGACATGTTTCTATATCACACATCTCATTTATTTGAGCATTGGCTATTTTGTGCTAACCAACACAAGCACGTGTGCATCATGATGGATGATGTGTACATCTATCACGCACACACAATTTTCCCTTTGTCTTTGTTCTGTGTAGGTATTCACGTATACTCGTCAACCTCTCAATCCCAAGAGTTGACGAAAAGAGCTCTTGAGAGCATAGATGACTTGGGATCCCGTGAACTACCCTTCCCACCACTCTCTTCACGCAATGACTACGCGCATCTCTCTCAATTGGATCTCACATGGCTATGGGCTATATACCGCTTCTGGCTTCTTTCTCATTTTACCATGTTCACTTTGCATTCTATGCTTGCTTCTATGCCTTTGCCATGCAATTGTGACCCTTTCTTGCATCTACCCATGATTCACCATTATGCTACTCCTATTTGTATTTGCAAGCTTGGTGGATATCCTTGTTGCTATTACCATGTTTATCATGTGCCTCAAGCTATTGATGCTATTTTGCTCATATCCTCCTTTCATGCTTGTGCTATGTCATGTGAATTATTCATGCACACTATTTGCACCCATGACATGCTTGCCATGATTCCTTCTAGTATGTAGCATCTTTGCACTACTAGCTTGCTTGACTTAATCACCATGATTGCTTGCTTTGTCGCATCACCCATGTTCAACTCTTACATGCTTTCTTGGGTTGATGACATATATTCTCGTGCCTCTCACATGATACATCTTGTTCATTGTCACTTGCCTCCAATTGTTGCATATATGCTTATTGATCTTGGAGACTTGGACACTTTACTTGTGATGCATGCTTGCTTGATTGCTCCTATTGTATTTGGTTGTTCTCGCATCATATGCGTCCATACTATGAAATGCTCCCTTGTCCTTTCTTATGATGAGCATGATGCATACACTTGTTGGGTATCTTACCACACGAATGATTGGTTTTGCATTTCCGCTAACCTCATTTGTTTTTTCGAGTGTTTGTCATGTTCTTTCATTTTGAAGGATTCACAAGGCGATACCATCATGAGACAATTTGGTCATGTGAAGGCATACACGATGTGCAACACCAACATTTGTGATAATCTCCTAACGGTGAACTCCTTCCCTTTGAGCAATCCTCAATTACTCATATTGGATGGGTCACTCTTTCATTGTTGTCTCCTTGTTGTCTACATGATACATCTCGCGAACGAAGGAGCGATGTTGGAGATGGACCCCATGGACCTTCAAGTTGAGGAGTGCTCGGACTTAGTGGATGCGCCTCCGGACCACCACTTCTACCACGACATCGAGCTATGGTACAACAATCCCCATAACAAATTTGCACCTTATGCATGGACTGACTCATATTATGATTGTCATGTTGCATCTTGGCTTTATATGTCATCCATGATATATGAGCTTGTACATTTCCTTAGCAAATTTGTTGTGATCTTTCTTGATGGCATATTCATACATCATGATCATATTGCCCACCATCAATTGCATGATCACATAGTCACATTGAGCGCCAATTACCATGTTCATGCTTTTGATACACCGTCTCTCTATGACATCATTTTGCACCGTGGTTGCATTTATCATTTTCACAACACAATTGTGTGCATAATGAATGTTTTCACTCCCATGAATGCTTTGCATACCATTCCATCTCTTTTGGATAAGCTTCATGCACCTTGTCATGCTCAATCTTGTTGCACGGACTCATTCTTACATGAGGACACTTTGTGTGCTCTAACCATTGTATTTCCGAGTGTCGTTTGTGTTTGCTCTTTTTGCATGTATACCACTCCGGCGACACCTTGGAGTACTTGGATTGCGCAATGTCTTCCACTCCATCCAACTACAAGTCCGTCCACGACAACCGTTTCCATGGTGATGAGGTTTTCGATCCGATGTCGGATCTTTCCCAAGGGAGGGGAGATGATGCGGAGCATCCTACGATCATCCCCATGTACACTTCGACTACTCCCCAAGCCCCAAGAGGACATACGATGAGACCTCGACCAAACGCCATTGGACACAAGGTGAACTCACTCCTCTTCGAACCGTCACTTTCCAGATATGAGACATGGCTACTACCTCATGCATGGACCTTGCATATACTCAGGTACAACCGAGACAACCATGGAGGATCCAAGGACCAAGGCCAAGCATGGAAGAGGAGAAGGAAGAAGAAGCAAGGACAAGCTTCTGGAAAGCCTGGAACTTCCGGCCTCCGCCTGGAACTTCCGGCCCCCGGACCTTCCGACCTTCCTGGAACCTTCGGCCCCGGAGTCCAGACCAGCCCCGAGCGCGCCAACTCTCTGGATAGGCTGGAACCTGGCCGGAACCTGCCCAGAACTTCCGGAGCCCGGAACTTCCGACCTGCCTGCGTGCAAAGACTCGGGCCAAGGGCCCATGTATCCCCCCTCTCACTTACCCCTTCGTGGGCTAGCACTATATATACTCCCCCACCTCCTCCTAGTTAGGGGTAGCGTTGTGATAGCTCATTTGAGAGATAGAGCTTCGCTCATCCATATCAGATCTACTCCTTGAGAGAGACCGCGGCCCCTCTTTGGAGAATATCCACCTTGGATTCAAGACCCCTTTACGGGAAGATCCCCTTGTGGATTCAAGACCTCCTCACGGAGAAGAACTGGTTACCCTATGTATCGTCCTTTGTTGGCTTCGGATCATGTATCTCTTTGTGTTTCGAGGATCTAGAACATGTCTGACTATTTCTTGTTGGTTGAGTGATTCTCTCGTGTTTCCCCTCGTGATTTCCCTCGTTTCCCCCCTCATGTTCCTTGTGTTCTTCGCGGGATCCGCTCCTTTCGTGAAAGATCGGGCCACTAGGGTTCTACCCTACATCATGCTCTGATCTCCTCCGGTGGTCCTTTCTACCTCTTTTAGTGTGTGGGGGTTAAACATTTCCGGATTGGACCGAGACTTGGCAAGCGGCCTTGGTTTACTACCGGTAGACCGCCTGTCAAGTTTCGTACCATTTGGACTTCGTTTGATACTCCAACGGTTAGCTGAGGGACCGAGAAGGCCTCGTTTGTGTTGCAGCCCAACACCCTTACAATTTGGCCCAAAACCCACCAAAACCCTTCCATCATCTAGAGCATTCGATCACGATCGCGTGGCCGCAAACCGCTCCTCATTCTGAGCTTCCTAGCTCCCTCTATGCCTATAAATAGATCCCCTCACAAAATTCCTGGGTCTCTTCCCCCTAACCCTAGATCTTTCCCTCTCCTCGTGTGCCGGACAAAGTTCCACCGACGGACATGTCCGGAGGCCTCCCGCCGCCGCCACATGGCACTGCCTGAGTGGCCGCCGACTTCCACCGCTGCCGGAGCCCGCCGCGGCCCGTGCCCGGCCCGCCCGCGCCCGCGCATGGGCCAGAGGAGCTCGCCCGCGTGGCCTTCCACTCCTTGCTCGCGCGCCGCCCAGGATGCCTATGCTCGCCTGCGCCGCCGCCTGCCTCCCTCGCCGGCGGGCGCCGCCACATCGACCACCGCGGGACGCCGACCGACCACCGCCGACGCCGCAGGATGCCGCCAAGTCCACCCCGTCGCCGCCCCGTTCCTCCTCCGCCCGGATCCGGCAACCGTGCCTTCCTCCGGCGAGATCCCGCCAAGTCCGACCACCACGGCGCCATCGCCGGCGACCTCGACTCCGTCGTGAGTAGTGCATCGCTACAGTGATACGGCGATCCAGATCTGGGAGACCTCGGGTTGACCTAATTTTCCCTCGAACCCTAGTTTTTTTTTGCATTCTTGCACATGCTATAACTCTACATCCGTAGCTCCGATTAGTGCGTGTGGCATATCAAAATGTTCGTCTCGACGAGTACATCATTTCATCTCACTGCATCATTTTCATTTGAGCTCATCTTGATGCCCGAAATCTGTTTATGTTTTTGCCGTGCTTGCAATGGTATTTTCTGATCCCTTTTGGCTCAAGGTCACTAAGGGACTTTTGTTAAGTGCTTTGTGTAGCTTCATGCCATGCCTTAATTTGGCATGTTAAGTTCCTGTAGCTTGTAGTTTTCATGCTCTAAAGTGTGCTTCCTGATGTTAAATTCCAGACTTGTGTTAATTTCACTAAGTCTGAAACCTGTTATCATTTGCACTTTTGCCATGCTTGTTTGAACCTGTTAATGGAAGAATTAGCCGTAGCTCAGTGTTCATCTTTTGTCAAGCATCATGAGTGGATCCCCGCCATGTATTTTGTTGTCATGTTTGAGTGTTGTAGCATATTTATCTTGATGCATTTAGATGACTACTTGCTGATTATCGCAGACCGGTGCCATATTTGTTTTGCTTGCCATTTCCAAACCGTGCATCCGATTCCGGTGATCTTTATATCGATTTCAACCGAAATCACCTCACCTTTCCAGTGGAACTCTTGTATTTCCAAGTTGAGGCCAGGTTCAATCATTCCTTGTCAAATCTTGCATATGCATCACAAACCGCATCCCGCATATCATACCATGTTTGCATCATGTTGTTTGAGCATTGCACGTGGTTGATTGTGTTCCGTTTTCTTGTTGTTCTTGTTTGGGTAGAGCCAGGAGACGAGTTCGTGAACGAGGAGCCCGTTTAGTTCGCTTACGAGGATCAAGTCAACTCTGACAACTTTGCAGGCAAGATGACCACACCCTCGAAATCACTTCTATCTTTGCTTGCTAGATGCTCGCTCTTTTGCTATGCCTACGCTACGATACCTACCACTTGCTTATCATGCCTCCCAAATTGCCATGTCAACCCTATAACCCTCCATGTCCTAGCAAACCATTGATTGGCTATGTTACCGCTTTGCTCAGCCCCTCTTATAGCGTTGCTAGTTGCAGGTGAAGATTGGAGATCGTTCCTTGTTGGAACATTGTTTATTGTTGGGATATCACCTTATTATCTTGTTATCTTAATGAACCTATATACTTGGTAAAGGGTGGAAGGCTCGGCCTTTTGCCTAGTGTTTTGTTCCACTTTTGCCGCCCTAGTTTCCGTCATATCGGTGTTATGTTCCCGGATTTTGCGTTCCTTACGCGGTTGGGTTATAATGGGAACCCCTTGACAGTTCGCCTTGAATAAAACTCCTCCAGCAATGCCCAACCTTGGTTTTACCATTTGCCACCTAGCCTCTTTTTCCCTTGGGTTTCCGGAGCCCAAGGGTCATCTTTATTTAGAGCGCCCTAGGCCAGTGCTCCTCTGAGTGTTGGTCCGACCGAGTAGACTGCGGGGCCACCTTGGAGCAACTTGAGGGTTGGTTTTACTCGTAGGATGTCTCATCTGAGTGTGCCCTGAGAACGAGATATGTGCAGCTCCTATCAGGATTTGTCGGCACATTCGGCGGTGTTGCTGGACTTGTTTTACCATTGTCGAGGATGTCTTGTAACCGGGGTGCCGAGTCTGATCGGAATGTCTCGGGAGAAGGAATATCCTTTGTTCACCGTGAGAGCTTGTAATGGGCTAAGTTGGGACTCCCCTGCAGGGATTTGAACTTTCGAAAGTCATGCCCGCGGTTATGGGCAGATGGGAATTTGTTAATGTACGGTTGTAGATAACTTGAAACTTAACTTAATTAAAATGAATCAACCGCGTGTGTAACCGTGATGGTCTCTTCTCGGCAGAGTCCGGGAAGTGAACACGGTGTTGGAGTAATGCTTGACGTAGGTTGTTCTAGGATCACTTCTTGATCATAGTTGTTCGACCGTGCTTTTGCCTTCTCTTCTCGCTCTCATTTGCGAATGTTAGACACCATATATGCTAGTCGCTTGCTGCAGCTCCACTTTATACCTTGCCTTACCTATAAGCTTAGATAGTCTTGATCGCGAGGGTGCGAGATTCCTGAGTCCCCGTGACTCACAGTTTACTCCCAAAACCAGATGCAGGGACCGATGATACCGTTCCAGACGATGCGCTTGAGCTCAAGTGGGAGTTCGATGAAGACTCTCGCCGTTACTATGTGTCTTTCCTAGATGATCAGTAGTGGTGCCCAGTTGGGGTGATCGGAGACTTTGTCGCATGTGGGGGTTGATCTTTATTTTGGTACCGTAGCCGGACCATGAGTGTATTGGATGATTGTAATGTTATTCATGTATTTGTGTGACGTGGCGAGTGTAAGCCAACTATGTACCTTTTCCCCTTTTATCTATTTACATGGGTTGTTGTGAAGATTACCTTACTTGTGACATTGCTTTCAATGCGGTTATGCCTCTAAGTCGTGCTTCGACACGTAGGACATATAGCCGCACCGAGGGCATTACACGTTGGTAATCAGAGCCTTCCCCGACCTTAGGATCCCCCCTTGCTTGATCGAATCGTTGGCGTTGTTGAGTCTAGAAAAATGTTTTTAGTCATTTAGAAATTATATATCGGAGAGTTAGGAATTCTTTTTACTCCCCAGTCCCTTCATCGCTCTGGTGAGGCATCCTGACGTAGAGTTTTGACTCTTCTCTTCTCAAATTTCACTAAAAAAATTTTAGGATCACGCGGGTATCTTGGAATCGTTCCGATCGATTTGTGACGAGAACATTTTTCTTGGTGCCTCCTGTCATTTAGGGGTTGTGGCAGTGTCCCAGGGATTTGAGCTCCGAGGTGTTGTCGTCACAATTTTATCGTTGAGATTCTGGAATACCTGAGTTTCGCCGACATCGAAAATCTCTTTTATGCAGTTGTTGGTGAGATAACCTCGACGCCACCCAGTACTGGGGCGGGAGTTCGGGAGTATTGCCATAACTCGTATAACGGATGCTTTTCGAAGGTTGAGGTAAATGATTTCCAAAGGTTTCTCGGTTATGTGTTGAAGGATGGATACAGCTAGATATAGGATTTGCTAGATTTGGGTGAGATATTATGCTTCCCCTCTATCCCCAACACCTGATTGCATAACCGGAATGGTTCGGGAGTTTAATAGGTGGGAATTCTTGTAGCTCTAGTTCTTCTTCCGCGGATATTTGGTTTGGGATTGGGTAATCCTCACCAAGTATTTGTTCTTGTTCGTACCTTGTTTTTATTCGTCTACCTCAATTCTAAGTGGCTTCTCAATTTATGGATATGTGACCATTTCAATTGGAATGCATTCGTTCATTTGGTTTGGATGTGAAGACTTTATGTTGCAATTTCAACCTGTTTGATTCAGCTTCAATAATTGTCTGTCAATGTGCTAATGGATGTCAACCTCTTCAGGATGGCTCCTCCAACGCGCACGACTCCGAATCCTGATCCGCCACCACCACCTCCACCTCCGGAGGCATGGCAAGCTGTGATTTCTGCTACCAATGCAAACACGCAGCTGATCATGCAACTTCTTCAAGAGCGCAACCAAGGGAACCAGGGTCATGGCAACAATCAGAATCAGTTTGCTACACTCAACCAGTTCCTTGCTTACCAGCCAAAGACCTTCAGCAATTGTGTTGAGGCAACAGACGCTGATGATTGGCTCGTGGACATATGCAAGCATTTCGAGTGCAGTAACGTCAGGCCTAAGGACTTTGTCAGGTTCGCCTCCTTCCAACTCAAAGACCAAGCTACAGAATGGTTTCAGCAGTACAAAGATTCTAGAGGAGGCCGTGTGATTACCTGGGATGAATTCCGTCAAGACTTCAAAGCTCATCATATTCCTCAGAGTGTGGTTGAAAGCAAGCGTGAGGAATTCCGCAACCTGAAGCAAGGCTCTATGTCTGTTTACCAGTACAACAAAATGTTTCAGAAGCTCGCCCGTTTTGCTAAGCAAGACGTCCCTGACGAGAAGAGCATGATATACCAGTTCAGGGGTGGTCTCAGAGAAGAAATCGAGCTAGCTCTCGATCTCTTTGAGCCCAAGAGGTACGATGAGTTTTACAACATGGCAATGAAGCAAGAGACTGCTCAACTGAAGTGCGATGCTTCCAAGAAGCGAGTCAGAGATGCAACTCCTTCTTCCTCAACTCAAGTGGCTAAGCAGCAAAAGTATTGGCTTCCTCCTCCTCCGTTCCGTCAGCCTTATCAGCAGAAGAGCAAAGGTGGCAGTGGATCTTCCCACCCACCCAACCCTGGCTTCCAGAACAAGACTTCGTCTCAAGCTCCAAGATCGGGTGCTCTGTATCACCGTCCGCTCTCGGAGGTCACGTGAAACAAGTGCCAACAGAAGGGTCACTATGCCAACAAATGCTTCAATCAGAGGCGTCTCCCTCCGCCTCCTCCTGTGAGATCGACAAGTACAGCTGTGGTCAAGCATAACCCCAAGCACGCCAAGGTCAACTTGATGAATGCAGCTTAGGCAGAGGACTCGTCAGATGTCATCATGGGTAACCTTCCTGTTAACAATGTTCCTGCAAAAGTTCCTTTTGACACTGGTGCATCGCATTCTTTCTTGTCATTCCCATTTGCATCAAAGCACAATGTTGATACTGAGGTTATGCCCAAAGTCATGCAAGTTGTTTCTCCCGGCAAGCTTTTGACTTCTAGTTTGGTTGCTCCCAATGTCTCTATCACGTTGGGCGACTACAAGTTTCTGTCCTCTCCAGTGGTCCTTGGTAACTCGGATATTGATCTTATTCTCGGAATGGATTGGATTTCTAAGCACAAGGCTAATCTTGATTGTGCTGCCAGGCAGATTCAATTGACTCATTCGTCTGAGGATGTAATTGTCTTTGGCGCTCGTGATGATACCACCCGCCTGTTTTCTCTCAATAAGAGGGATGAACTGGATGCCATATCTCAAATTCCAGTGGTTTGCGAATATCAAGACGTCTTTCCAAAAGAGCTTCCAGGAATGCATCCGCACCGGCCAGTTGAATTCGTCATCGATCTTTAGCCTGGCATGGAACCTGTTTGCAAATGTCCTTACAAGCTGGGACCTAAAGAGTTGAAGGAGCTGACGAAGCAACTCGATGAACAAGAGTGAATGGGTCTCATCCGACCTAGTTCTTCTCCGTGGGGTTGTGGAGTTCTTTTTGTGAAGAAGAAGGATGGAACGGACCGATTTTGTGTTGACTACCGTCCATTGAACAGGAAGACTATAAAGAACAAGTACCCACTTCCCATCATCAACGAGCTGTTCGAACAACTCAAAGGTGCTCAAGTATTCTCCAAGCTTGATCTCCATATGGGCTATCACCAGATCCGAATTCGTGAGCAAGATATCCCAAAGACAACATTCAGAACAAGCTACGGTTCATATGAATACACTGTCATGTCTTTTGGCCTCGTCAACGCTCCTCCTACTTTGTCTCGCATGATGAAATTCATCTTCAACCCCTACACAAATGACTTCGTCTTGGTCTACCTCGATGTCATTTTGGTCTTTTCAAAGAACAAGGAAGATCATGCCAAGCACTTGCGTTTGGTGCTGGATAAGCTCAGAGAACATCAGTTCTACCCCAAGTTCTCAAAGTGCGAGTTTTGGCTCGATGTGGTTCTCTATCTTGGGCATATCATCTCTGCCAAGGGCATAGCGGTGAATCCTGAGAAGGTGTCTGCAATTGTGAATTGGGAAACACCTCAGAACATGAAGCAACTCCGTAGCTTCCTTAGTCTCGCAAGCTATTGTCGAAGGTTCGTTGAGAACTTCTCAAAGATCACGAAGCCTCTTTCCAACCTTCTCCAGAAGCACGTGAAGTACGTTTGGTCTCCGGAATGTGACATTGCTTTCAACACCTTGAAAGAGAAATTAGTCACTGCTCCAGTTCTGACTCCTCCTGATGAATCCAAACCGTTTGAGGTCTTCTGTGATGCCTCTCTTCAAGGTCTTGGTGCAGTGTTGATGCAAGAGAAGATAGTTGTGGCCTATACCTCTCGCCAGTTGAAGCCCAATGAAAAGAACTACCCCACTCATGACCTCGAGTTGGCGGCAGTTGTGCATGCTCTTTTTACTTGGAGACATCTCTTATTGGGAAGAAAAGTGGACATCTTCACTGACCACAAGAGTCTCAAGTACATCTTCACTCAGTCTAATCTCAACCTCAGGCAGACTCGTTGGGTCAAAATGATTCAAGAGTATAATCCGAGTATCGAATATACTCCAGGCAAGGCCAATGCAACTGTTGACGCATTGAGCAGAAAGGGTTACTGCAAAAGTATGATTCTGAAGCCTTACCAACCCGAGCTTTGTGAAGCTTTCCGCAAACTCAATCTGCAAGTTGTTCCTCAAGGTTTCCTCGCCAACCTCCAAGTCTCTCCTACTTTGGAAGATCAGATTCGCGAGGCTCAACTTCTTGATGCTATGGTGAAGAAGGTGAAGATTGGGATTGCCAAGAGTCAACCCAAGTACAAGTGCTATCGCCTTGATGACAAGGATACTCTCTTCTTCGAGGATCGCATTGTGGTGCCTAAAGGTGACCTCCGTAAAGTCATTATGAACGAGGCTCACAATTCACTCCTCTCTATCCACCCTGGGAGCACAAAGATGTACCAGGACCTCAAGCAGGCGTATTGGTGGACTCGAATGAAGCGTGAGATTGCTCAGTTCATGAATGAATGTGATGTCTGCAGAAGAGTGAAGGCAGAACACCAACGACCAGCTGGTCTCCTCCAACCTCTTGCCATTCCAGAATGGAGGTTTGACCACATTGAGATGGACTTCGTGACGGGATTTCCAAAGTCCAAGCGTGGCAATGATGCTATATTCGTTGTCATCGACAAACTCACTAAAGTGGCTCACTTTCTGCCTATCAAAGAGTCTATCACTGCAGCTCAATTGGCGGAGCTTTATACCTCTCGGATTGTCTCTCTGCACGGCATTCCACAGTTGATCTCTTCAGATCGTGGCAGCATCTTTACCTCCAAGTTTTGGGATTCTTTTCAGAAGGCCATGGGCACCAACATCCGTTTCAGCACAACTTTTCATCCTCAAACTAGCGGCCATGTCGAGCGTGTCAATCAGATTCTTGAAGATATGCTCAGGGCTTGCATTATCTCTTTCGGTATGAAGTGGGGAGATTGTCTTCCATATGCCGAGTTCTCCTACAACAACAACTTCCAAGCGAGTTCAGGCAAGGCCCCATTTGAAATTCTCTATGGCAAGAAGTGTCGTACTCCTCTTAACTGATCAGAGACCGATGAACGTCAACTTCTTGGAAATGAATTGATCACAGAGGCTGAGGAAATGTCCAAAGTCATTCGTGATAACCTCAAAGCAGCGCAATCGCGCCAGAAGAGCTACTATGATAGTAAGCATCGTGATTTGGCTTTCAAAATCGGAGACCATGTTTACCTCCGCGTCTCTCCAATGAAAGGTACTCGTGGCTTTGGTATCAAAGGGAAGATTGCTCCTAGATATGTGGGTCCTTTCATGATCGTCAGCAAGAGAGGCGATCTCGCCTATCAACTCGAGCTTCCTTCAAACTTTGCAAACGTGCACGACGCGTTCGATGTCTCTCAGCTCCGCAAGTGCTTCAAGACCCCTGACCGCACCGTCAACTTCGAAGACAATGATCTCCAAGAAGACCTTTCTTAACGTGAGCACCCAGTTGCTATTCTTGAAGAAACTGAGCGCAAGACTCGCAATAAGTCAATGAAATTCCTCAAAGTCAAGTGGTCACACCATTCTGACTGTAAAGCCACCTGGGAACGTGAGGATCACCTCCGTTCTGAGTACCCGGCGTTTTTCCAACCCTAGATCTCGGGACGAGATCCTTTCGTAGTGGTGGAGTGTTGTAACACCCCGGATGTAATTTACCATATCTATACTCCAACTCTTGCCATTTCCGGCACTAAGTTATTTTATTTTCCTCAGGTTAGGGTTTTTGTCTCTATGTGTTGTTGTCTTTGTCATGCATCTCATATCATGTCATCATGTGCATTGCATTTGCATACGAGCATTTTCTCCGTTGTCCGTTTTGCATTCCGGCGCTCCTATCTCCTCTGGCGGTCCTTTCTACCTCTTTTCATGTGTGGGGGTTAAACATTTCCGGATTGGACCAAGACTTGCCAAGCGGCCTTGGTTTAATACCGGTAGACCGCCTGTCATGTTTCATACAATTTGGACTTCGGTTGATACTCTAATGGTTAGCCGAGGGACCGAGAAGGCCTCGTTTGTGTTGCAGCCCAACATCCTTCCAATTTGGCCCAAAAACCCACCAAAAACCCTTCCATCATCTAGAGCGTTCGATCACGATCGCGTGGCCGCAAACCGCTCCTCATTCTGAGCTTCCTAGCTCCCTCTATGCCTATAAATAGATCCCCTCACAAAATTCCCGGGTCTCTTCCCCCCTAACCCTAGATCTTTCCCTCTCCTCGCACGCGTGGACAAAGTTCCACCGACGGACATGTCCGGAGGTCTCCCGCCGCCGCCACGTGGCACTGCCTGAGTGGCTGCCGACTTCCATCGCCGCCGGAGCCCGCTGCGGCCCGTGGCTGGCCCGCCCACGCCCGCGCACGGGCCAGAGGAGCTCGCCCGCGCCGCCTTCGTATCCTTGCTCGCGTGCTGCCCCGGACGCCTACGCCCGCCTATGACGCCGCCTGCCTCCCTCGCCGGCGGGCGCCGCCACATCGACCGCCACGGGATACCGACCGACCACCGCCGACGCTGCAGGACGCCGCCAAGTCCACCCCGTCGCCGCCTCGTTCCTCCTCCGCCCGGATCCGGCGACCGTGCCTTCCTCCGGCGAGATCCTGCCAAGTCCGACCACCATGACGTCATCGCCGGCGACCTCGACTCCGTCGTGAACAGTGCATCGCTACAGTGATCCGCCAATCCAGATCTGGGAGACCTCGGGTTGACCTAATTTCCCTCGAACCCTAGTTTTTTTGCATTCTTGCACATGCTATAACTCTGCATCCGTAGCTCCGATTCATGCGTGTAGCATATCAAAATGTTTGCCTCGAGGAGTACATCATTTCATCTCATTGCATCATTTTTATTTCAGCTCATCAGATCTGTTTCATCAAATAGCTATTTGTTATTTTTGCCATGTTTAATGTGTGCATGCTATGATCCTGAGCTCTACATGTGTTTTGTTATATGCCATGCCATCTTTACAGAGGTGTATGCCATGTATTTTTTTGATCTATGTGGTGACTAGCACAAGCTTGCAAACTAGCGTAATCGGTAATACTGATTTCAGGGAATTAGAATTTCACCAAGTCCTTGTTATGTTTTTGTCGTTATGCCATATGTTCATGTTCTTTCCTAGTGATCCGTGCCTATTTTGAGGATGATCAGTAAGGATGATTTGTTAACATTGTGGTGCTCTATCCATCCATGTCTTTGTTTGCATTTATGGAGCATCCTAGCTTGTGTCAATCGAGCTCTACTTTTGCTATAAAGTTAATCCTGGCAGATTGTTGACATATTTAGCGATTTTGCCGAGGATGTTGCTATTGATCCGTGCATGCTATGTTGTTGTTCTTGCCATGTCTAGCTTCTATGCTATGTATTCTTCATGGGTGTATGCTTAGTTGGTCATGCCAGGCTCTGTAGTGAGTGCATCGAGCTCGTAAACATGCCTACTCGTTAACTGATTTGCATGCTCCAGTTTTTCACTAAGTCTGAATCTGTTTATGTTTTTGCCATGTTCACATGCTTGCAATGGTATTTTCTGATCCCTTTTGCCTCAAGGTCACCAAGGGACTTTTGTTAAGTGCTTTGAGTAGCTTCATGCCATGCCTTGATTTGCCATGTTAAGTTCCTGTAGATTGTAGTTTTCATGCTTTAAAGTGTGCTTCCTGATGTTAAATTCCAGACTTGTGTTAATTTCACTAAGTCTGAAACATGTGATCATTTGCACTTTTGCCATGCTTGTTTGAATTTGTTAATGGAGAAAGTAGCCGTAGCTCAGTGTTCATCTTTTGTCAAGCATCATGAGTGGATCCCCGCCATGTATTTTGTTGTCATGTTTGAGTGCTGTAGCATATTTATCTTGATGCATTTAAATGACTACTTGCTGATTATCGCAGACCGGTGCCATATTTGTTTTGCTTGCCATTTCCAAACCGTGCATCTGATTCCGGTGATCTTTATATCGATTTCAACCGAAATCACCTCACCTTTCCAGTGGAACTCTTGGATTTCCATGTTGAGGCCAGGTTCAATCATTACTTGTCAAATCTTGCATATGCATCACATACCGCATCCCGCATATCATACCATGTTTGCATCATGTTGTTTGAGCATTGCACGTGGTTGATTGTGTTCCGTTTGCTTGTTGTTCTTGTTTGGGTAGAGCCGGGACACGAGTTAGTGAACGAGGAGCCCGTTGAGTTTGCTTATGAGGATCAAGTCAACTCTGACAACTTTGTAGGCAAGATGACCACACCCTCGAAATCACTTCTATCTTTGCATGCTAGATGCTCGCTCTTTTGCTATGCCTATGCTACGATACCTACCACTTGATTATCATGCCTCCCAAATTGCCATGTCAAACCTCTAACCCTCCATGTCCTAGCAAACCGTTGATTGGCTATGTTACCTCTTTGCTCAACCCCTCTTATAGCGTTGCTAGTTGCAGGTGAAGATTGGAGATCGTTCCTTGTTGGAACATTGTTTATTGTTGGGATATCACCTTATTATCTTGTTATATTAATGAACCTATATACTTGGTAAAGGGTGGAAGGCTCGGAATTTTGCCTAGTGTTTTGTTCCACTCTTGCCGCCCTAGTTTCCGTCATATCGTGTTATGTTCCCGGATGTTGCGTTGCTTACGCGGTTGGGTTATAATGGGAACCCCTTGACAGTTCGCCTTGAATAAAACTCCTCCAGCAATGCCCAACCTTGGTTTTACCATTTTCCACCTAGCCTATTTTTCCCATGGGTTTCCGGAGTCCAAGGGTCATCTTTATTTAAACCCCCCTGGGCCAGTGCTCCTCCGAGTGTTGGTCCGACCGAGTAGACTGTGGGGCCACCTCAGGGCAACTTGAGGGTTGGTTTTACTGGTAGGATGTCTCATCTGAGTGTGCCCTGAGAACGAGATATGTGCAGCTCCTATCGGGATTTGTCGGCACATTCGGCGGTGTTGCTGGACTTGTTTTACCATTGTCGAGGATGTCTTGTAACCGGGGTGCCGAGTCTGATCAGAATGTCTCGGGAGAAGGAATATCCTTCGTTGACCGTGAGAGCTTGTGATGGGCTAAGTTGGGACTCCCCTGCAGGGATTTGAACTTTCGAAAGTCGTTCCCACGGTTATGGGCAGATGGGAATTTGTTAATGTCCGGTTGTAGATAACTTGAAACTTAACTTAATTAAAATGAATCAACCGCGTTTGTAACCGTGATGGTCTCTTCTTGGCGGAGTCCGGGAAGTGAACACAGTGTTGGAGTAATGCTTGACGTAGGTTGTTCTAGGATCACTTCTTGATCATAGTTGTTCGACCGTGCTTTTGCCTTCTCTTCTCGCTCTCATTTGCGAATGTTAGCCACCATATATGCTAGTCGCTTGCTGCAGCTCCACTTTATACCTTGCCTTACTTATAAGCTCAGATAGTCTTGATCGCGAGGGTGCGAGATTGCTGAGTCCCCGTGACTCACAGTTTACTTCCAAAACCAGATGCAGGGACTGATGATACCGTTCCAGACGATGCGCTTGAGCTCAAGTGGGAGTTCGATGAAGACTCTCGCCGTTACTATGTGTCTTTCCCAAATGATCAGTAGTGGTGCCCAGTTGGGGCGATCGAAGACTTTGTCGCATGTGGGGGTTGATCTTTATTTTGGTACCGTAGTCGGTCCATGAGTGTATTGGACGATTGTAATGTTATTTATGTATTTGTGTGACGTGGCGAGTGTAAGCCAACTATGTACCTTTTCCCCTTTTATCTATTTACATGGGTTGTTGTGAAGATTACCTTACTTGCGACATTGCTTTCAATGCGGTTATGCCTCTAAGTCATGCTTCGACACGTAGGACATATAGCCGCACCGAGGGCGTTACAAGTTGGTAATCAGAGCCTTCCCCGACCTTAGGAGCCCCCCCTGCTTGATCGAATCGTTGGCGTTGTTGAGTCTAGAAAAATGTTTTGAGTCATTTAGGAATTATATATCGGAGAGTTAGGAATTCTTTTTACTCCCCAGTCGCTTCATCGCTCTGGTGAGGCATCCTGACGTAGAGTTTTGACTCTTCTCTTCTCAAATTTCACTAAAAAAAATTTAGGATCACGTGGGTATCTTGGAATCGTTCCGATCGATTTGTGACGAGAACATTGTTCTTGGTGCCTCCTGTCATTTAGGGGTTGTGGCAGTGTCCCGGGGAGTTGTGCTCCGAGGTGTTGTCGTCACAATTTTATCATTGAGATTCTGGAATACCTGAGTTTCGCCGACATCGAAAATCTCTTTTATGCAGTTGTTGGTGAGATAACCTCGACGCCACCCAGTACTGGGGCAGGAGTTCGGGAGTATTGCCATAACTCGTATAACGGATGCTTTTCGAAGGTTGAGGTAAATTATTTCTGAAGGTTTCTCGGTTATGTGTTGAAGGATGGATACAGCTGGATGTAGGATTTGCTAGATTTGGGTGAGATATTATGCTTCCCCTGTATCCCTAACACCTGATTGCATAACCGGAAAGGTTCGGGAGTTTCATAGGTGGGAATTCTTGTAGCTCTAGTTCTTCTTCCGCGGATATTTGGTTTGGGATTGGGTAATCCTCACCAAGTATTTGTTCTTGTCCGTACCTTGTTTTTATTCTTCTACCTCAATTCTATGTGGCTTCTCAATTTATGGATATGTGACCATTTCAATTGGAATGCATTCGTTCATTTGGTTCAGATGTGAAGACTTTATGTTGCAATTTCAACCCATTTGATTCAGCTTCAATAATTGTCTGTCAATGTGCTAACGGATGTCAACCTCTTCAGGATGGCACCTCCAACGCGCACGACTCCGAATCCTGATCCGCCACCACCACCTCCACCTCCGGAGGCATGGCAAGCTGTGATGGCCGCTACCAATGCAAACACGCAGCTGATCATGCAACTTCTTCAAGAGCGCAACCAAGGGAACCAGGGTCATGGCAACAATCAGAATCAGTTTGCTACACTCAACCAGTTCCTTGCTAACCAGCCAAAGACCTTCAGCAATTGTGTTGAGGCAACAGACGCTGATGATTGGCTCGTGGACATATGCAAGCATTTCGAGTGTAGTAACGTCAGGCCTGAGGAATTTGTCAAGTTCGCCTCCTTCCAACTCAAAGACCAAGTTGCAGAATGGTTTCAGCAGTACAAAGATTCCAGAGGAGGTCGCGTGATTACCTGGGATAAATTATGTCAAGACTTCAAAGCTCATCATATTCCTCAAAGTGTGGTTGAAAGCAAGCGTGAGGAATTCCACAACCTGAAGCAAGGCTCTATGTCTGTTTACTAGTACAACAAAATGTTTCAGAAGATCGCCCGTTTTGCTAAGCAAGACGTCCCTGACAAGAAGAGCATGGTATACCAGTTCAGGGGTGGTCTCAGAGAAGAAATCCAGCTAGCTCTCGTTCTCTTTGATCCCAAGAGGTACGATGAGTTTTACAACATGGTAATGAAGCAAGAGACTGCTCAACTGAAGTGCGATGCTTCCAAGAAGCAAGTCAGAGATGCAACTCCTTCTTCCTCAACTCAAGTGGCTAAGCAGCAAAAGTATTGGCTTCCTCCTCCTTCGTTCCGTCAGCCTTATCAGCAGAAGAGAAAAGATGGAAGTGGATCTTCCCACCCACCCAACCTTGGCTTTTAGAACAAGACTTCGTCTCAAGCTCTAAGATCGAGTGCTTCGTATCACCGTCCGCTCTCAGAGGTCACGTGTAACAAGTGCCAACAGAAGGGTCACTATGCCAACAAATTCTTCAATCAGAGGCGTCTCCCTCCTCCTCCTCCTGTGAGATCGGCAAGTACAGCTGTGGTCAAGCATAACCCCAAGCACGCGCAAGGTCAACTTGATGAATTCAACTCAGGCAAAGGACTCGTCAGATGTCATCATGGGTAACCTTCCTATTAACGATGTTCCTACAAAAGTACCTTTTGACTCTGGTGCATCGCATTCTTTCTTGTCATTCCCATTTGCATCGAAGCACAATGTTGATACTGAGGTTATGCCCAAAGTCATGCAAGTTGTTTCTCCCAGCAAGCTTTTGACTTCTAGTTTGGTTGCTCCCGATTTCTCTATCACATTGGGCGACTACAAGTTTCTGTCCTCTCAAGTTGTCCTTGGTAACTCGGACATTGATCTTATTCTTGGAATGGATTGGCTTTCTAAGCACAAGGCTAATCTTGATTGTGCTGCCAGGCAGATTCAATTGACTCATTCGTCTGAGGATGTAATTGTCTTTGGCACTCGTGATAATACCATCCGTCTGTTTTCTCTTAATGAGAAGGATGAACTGGATGCCATATCTCAAATTCCAGTCGTTTGCAAATATCAAGACGTCTTTCCAGAAGAGCTTCCAGGAATGCCTCCGCACCGGCCAGTTGAATTCGTCATTGATCTTGAGCCTGGCACGGAACCTGTTTGCAAACGTCCTTACAAGCTGGGACCTAAAGAGTTGAAGGAGCTGAAGAAGGAACTCGATGAACAAGAGCGAATGGGTCTCATCCGACCTAGTTCTTCTCCGTGGGGTTCTGGAGTTCTTTTTGTGAAGAAGAAGGATGGAACGGACCGACTTTGTGTTGACTACCGTCCAATGAACAAGAAGACTATAAAGAACAAGTACCCGCTTTCCAACATCAACGAGCTGTTCGAACAACTCAAAGGTGCTCAAGTATTCTCCAAGCTTGATCTCCGTATGGGCTATCACCAGATCCGAATTCGTGAGCAAGATATCCCCAAGACAGCATTCAGAACAAGCTATGGTTCATATGAATACACTATCATGTCTTTTGGCCTCGTCAATGCTCCTCTGACTTTCTCTCGCATGATGAACTTCATCTTCAACCCATACACAAATGACTTCGTCTTGGTCTACCTCGATGACATTTTGGTCTTTTCAAAGAACAAGGAAGATCATGCCAAGCACTTGCGTTTGGTGCTGGATAAGCTCAGAGAACATCAGTTCTACGCCAAGTTCTCAAAGTGCGAGTTTTTGCTCGATGAGGTTCTCTATCTTGGGCATATCATCTCTGCCAAGGGCATAGCGGTGAATCCTAAGAAGGTGTCTGCAATTGTGAATTGGGAACCACCTCCGAACATGAAGCAACTCCGCAGCTTCCTTGGTCTCGCAAGCTATTGTCGAAGGTTCGTTGAGAACTTCTCAAAGATCACGAAGCCTCTTTCCAACCTTCTCCAGAAGCACGTGAAGTACGTTTGGTCTCCGGAATGTGACATTGCTTTCAACACCTTGAAAGAGAAATTAGTCACTGCTCCAGTTCTGACTCCTCCTGATGAATCCAAACCGTTTGAGGTCTTCTGTGATGCCTCTCTTCAAGGTCTTGGTGCAGTGTTGATGCAAGAGAAGATAGTTGTGGCCTATACCTCTCGCCAGTTGAAGCCCAATGAAAATAACTACCCCACTCATGACCTCGAGTTGGCGGCAGTTGTGCATGCTCTTTTTACTTGGAGACATCTCTTATTGGGAAGAAAAGTGGACATCTTCACTGACCACAAGAGTCTCAAGTACATGAGTCTCAAGTACATCTTCACTCAGTCTAATCTCAACCTCAGGCAGACTCGTTGGGTCAAAATGATTCAAGAGTATAATCCGAGTATCAAATATACTCCAGGCAAGGCCAATGCAATTGTTGACGCATTGAGCAGAAAGGGTTACTGCAAAAGTATGATTCTGAAGCCTTACCAACCCGAGCTTTGTGAAGCTTTCCGCAAACTCAATCTGCAAGTTGTTCCTCAAGGTTTCCTCGCCAACCTCCAAGTCTCTCCTACTTTGGAAGATCAGATTCGCGAGGCTCAACTTCTTGATGCTATGGTGAAGAAGGTGAAGATTGGGATTGCCAAGAGTCAACCCAAGTACAAGTGCTATCGCCTTGATGACAAGGATACTCTCTTCTTCGAGGATCGCATTGTGGTGCCTAAAGGTGACCTCCGTAAAGTCATTATGAATGAGGCTCACAATTCACTCCTCTCTATCCACCCTGGGAGCACAAAGATGTACCATGACCTCAAGCAGACGTATTGGTGGACTTGAATGAAGCGTGAGATTGCTCAGTTCATGAATGAATGTGATGTTTGCAGAAGAGTGAAGGCAGAACACCAGCGACCAGCTGGTCTCCTCCAACATCTTGCCATTCCAGAATGGAAGTTTGACCACATTGATATGGACTTCGTGACGGGATTTCCAAAGTCCAAGCGTGGCAATGATGCTATATTCGTTGTCATCGACAAACTCACTAAAGTGGCTCACTTTCTGCCTATCAAAGAGTCTATCACTGCAGCTCAATTGGCGGAGCTTTATACCTCTCGGATTGTCTCTCTGCACGGCATTCCACAGTTGATCTCTTCAGATCGTGGCAGCATCTTTACCTCCAAGTTTTGGGATTCTTTTCAGAAGGCCATGGGCACCAACATCCGTTTTAGCACAGCTTTTCATCCTCAAACTAGCGGCCAAGTCGAGCGTGTCAATCAGATTCTTGAAGATATGCTCAGGGCTTGCATTATCTCTTTCGGTATGAAGTGGGGAGATTGTCTTCCATATGCCGAGTTCTCCTACAACAACAGCTTCCAAGCGAGTTCGGGCAAGGCCCCATTTGAAATTCTCTATGGCAGGAAGTGTCGTACTCCTCTTAACTGGTCAGAGACCGGTGAACGTCAACTTCTTGGAAATGACTTGATCACAGAGGCTGAGGAAATGTGCAAAGTCATTCGTGATAACCTCAAAGCAGCGCAATCGCGCCAGAAGAGCTACTATGATAGTAAGCATCGTGATTTGGCTTTTGAAATCGGAGACCATGTTTACCTCCGCGTCTCTCTAATAAAAGGTACTCGTCGCTTCGGTATCAAAGGGAAGCTTGCTCCTAGATACGTGGGTCCTTTCAAGAACGTTAGCAAGAGAGGCGATCTCGCCTATCAACTCGAGCTTCCTTCAAACTTTGCAAACGTGCACGACGCGTTCGATGTCTCTCAGCTCCGCATGTGCTTCAAGACCCCTGACCACACCGTCAACTTCAAAGACATTGATCTCCAAGAAGACCTTTCTTATCGTGAGCACCCATTTGCTATTCTTGAAGAAACTGTGCGCAAGACTCGCAATAAGTCAATGAAATTCCTCAAAGTCAAGTGGTCACACCATTCTGACTGTAAAGCCACCTGGGAACGTGAGGATCACCTCCTTTCTGAGTACCCGGCGTTTTTCCAGCCCTAGATCTCGGGACGAGATCCTTTCGTAGTGGTGGAGTGTTGTACCACCCCGGATGTAATTTACCTTATCTGTACTCCAACTCTTGCCATTTCCGGCACTAAGTTATTTTATTTTCCTCAGGTTCGGGTTTTTGTCTCTATGTGTTGTTGTCTTTGTCATGCATCTCATATCATGTCATCATGTGCATTGCATTTGCATACGAGCATTTTTCCCGTTGTCCGTTTTGCATTCCGGCGCTCCTATCTCCTCCGGTGGTCCTTTCTACCTCTTTTCATGTGTGGGGGTTAAACATTTCCAGATTGCACCGAGACTTGCCAAGCGGCCTTGGTTTACTACTGGTAGACCACCTGTCAAGTTTCCTACCATTTGGACTTCGTTTGATACTCCAATGGTTAGCCGAGGGACCGAGAAGGCCTCGTTTGTGTTGCAGCCCAACACCCTTCCAATTTGGCCCAAAACCCACCAAAAACCCTTCCATCATATAGAGCGTTCGATCACGATCGTGTGGCTGCAAACCGCTCCTCATTCTGAGCTTCCTAGCTCCCTCTATGCCTATAAATAGATCCCCTCACAAAATTCCCGGGTCTCTTCCCCCTAACCCTAGATCTTTCCCTCTCCTCGCACGCCGGACAAAGTTCCGCCGACGGACCTGTCCGGAGGTCTCCCGCCACCACGACGTGGCACTGCCTGAGTGGCTGCCGAATTCCACCGCCGCCGGAGCCCGCCGCGCCCCGTGGCCGGCCCGCCCGCGCCCGCGCACGGGCCAGAGGAGCTCACCCGCGCCGCCTTCGTCTCCTTGCTAGCGCGCCGCCCAGGATGCCTACGCTCGCTTGCGCCGCCGCCTGCCTCCCTCGCCGGCGGGCGCCGCCACATCGACCGCCGCGGGACGCCGACCGACCACCGCTGACGCTGCAGGACGCCGCCAAGTCCACCCCGTCGCCGCCCCGTTCCTCCTCCGCCCGGATCCGGCGACCGTGCCTTCCTCCGGCGAGATCCCGCCAAGTCCGACCACCACGACACCATCGCCGGCGACCTCGACTCCGTCGTGAACAGTGCATCGCTACAGTGATCCGGCGATCCAAATCTGGGAGACCTCGGTTTGACCTAATTTTTTTGCATTCTTGCACATGCTATAAGTCTGCATCTGTAGCTCCGATTCATGCGTGTAGCATATCAAAATGTTCATCTCGAGGAGTACATCATTTCATCTCATTGCATCATTTTCATTGAGCTCATATTGATGCCGGATATGCTGTTGGAAGAGGGCTATGTGATGAATTTGTCAGATCTGTTTCATCAAATAGCTATTTGTCATTTTTGCCATGTTTAATGTGTGCATGCTATGATCCTGAGCTCTACATGTGTTTTGTTATATGCCATGCCATCTTTACAGAGGTGTATGCCATGTATTTTTGTGATCTATGTGGTGACTTGCACAAGCTTGCAAAGTAGCGTAATCGGTAATACTGATTTCAGGGACTTAGAATTTCACCAAGTCCTTGTTCTGTTTTTGTCGTTATGCCATATGTTCATGTTGTTTCCTAGTGATCCGTGCCTCTTTTGAGGATGATCAGTAAGGATGATTTGTTAACATTGTGGTGCTCTATCCATCCATGTCTTTGTTTTCATTTATGGAGCACCCTAGCTTGATTCAATCGAGCTCTACTTTTGCTATAAAGTTAATCCTGGTAGATTGTTGACATATTTAGCGATTTTGCCGAGGATGTTGCTATTGATCCATGCATGCTATGTTGTTGTTCTTGCCATGTCTAGCTTCTATGCTATGTATTCTTCCTGGGTGTATGCTTAGTTGGTCATGCCAGGCTCTGTAGTGAGTGCATCGAGCTCGTAAACATGCCTACTCGTTAACTGATTTGCATGCTCCAGTTTTTCACTAAGTCTTAATCTGTTTATGTTTTTGCCATGTTCACATGCTTGCAATGGTATTTTCTGATCCTTTTGGCTCAAGGTCACTAAGGGACTTTTGTTAAGTGCTTTGAGTAGCTTCATGCCATGCCTTGTTTTGCCATGTTAAGTTCCTGTAGCTTGTAGTTTTCATGCTCTAAAGTGTGCTTCCTGATGTTAAATTCCGGACTTGTGTTACTTTCACTAAGTCTGAAACCTGTTATCATTTGCACTTTTGCCATGCTTGTGTGAACCTGTTAATGGATGAATTAGCCGTAGCTCAGTGTTCATATTTTGTAAAGCATCATAAGTGGATCCCCGCCATGTATTTTGTTGTCATGTTTGAGTGCTGTAGCATATTTATCTTGATGCATTTAGATGACTACTTGCTGATTATCGCTGACCGGTGCCATATTTGTTTTGCTTGCCATTTCCAAACCGTGCATCCGATTCCGGTGATCTTTATATCGATTTCAAACGAAATCACCTCACCTTTCCAGTGGCACTCTTGGATTTCCAGGTTGAGTCCAGGTTCAATCATTCCTTGTCAAATCTTGCATATGCATCACATACCGCATCCCGCATATCATACCATGTTTGCATCATGTTGTTTGAGCATTGCACGTGGTTGATTGTGTTCCGTTTGCTTGTTGTTCTTGTTTGGGTAGAGCCGGGAGACGAGTTAGTGAACGAGGAGCCCGTTGAGTTCACTTACGAGGATCAAGTCAACTCTGACAACTTTGTAGGCAAGATGACCACACCCTCGAAATCACTTCTATCTTTGCTTGCTAGATGCTCACTCTTTTGCTATGCCTATGCTACGATACCTACCACTTGCTTATCATGCCTCCCAAATTGCCATGTCAAACCTCTAACCCTCCATGCCCTAGCAAACCATTGATTGGCTATGTTACCGCTTTGCTCAGCCCCTCTTATAGCGTTGCTAGTTGCAGGTGAAGATTGGAGATCGTTCTTGTTGGAACATTGTTTATTGTTGGGATATCACCTTATTATCTTTTTATCTTAATGCACCTATATACTTGGTAAAAGGTGGAAGGCTCGGCCTTTTGCCTAGTGTTTTGTTCCACTCTTGCCGCCCTAGTTTTCGTCATATCGGTCTTATATTCCCAGATTTTGCGTTCCTTACGCGGTTGGGTTATAATGGGAACCCCTTGACAGTTCGCCTTGAATAAAACTCCTCCAGCAATGCCCAACCTTGGTTTTACCATTTGCCGCCTAGCCTCTTTTTCCCTTGGGTTTCCGGAGCCCAAGGGTCATCTTTATTTAAACCCCCTAGGCCAGTGCTCCTCTGAGTGTTGGTCCGACCGAGTAGACTGCGGGGCCACCTCGGGGCAACTTGAGGGTTGGTTTTACTCGTAGGATGTCTCATCTGAGTGTGTCCTGAGAACGAGATATGTGCAGCTCCTATCGGGATTTGTCGGCACATTCGGGCGGTGTTGCTGGACTTGTTTTACCATTGTCGAGGATGTCTTGTAACCGGGATGCCGAGTCTGATCGGAATGTCTCGGGAGAAGGAATATCGTTCGTTGACCGTGAGAGCTTATGATGGGATAAGTTGGGACTCCCCTGCAGGGATTTGAATTTTCGAAAGCCGTGCCCGCGGTTATGGGAAGATGGGAATTTGTTAATGTCCGGTTGTAGATAACTTGAAATTTAACTTAATTAAAATGAATCAACCGCGTGTGTAACCGTGATGGTCTCTTCTCGGCGGAGTCCGGGAAGTGAACACGGTGTTGGAGTAATGCTTGACGTAGGTTGTTCTAGGATCACTTCTTGATCATAGTGTTCGACCATGCTTTTGCCTTCTCTTCTCGCTCTCATTTGTGAATGTTAGCCACCATATACGCTAGTCGCTTGCTGCAGCTCCACTTTATACCTTGCCTTACCTATAAGCTTAAATAGTCTTGATCACAAGGGTGCGAGATTGCTGAGTCCCCGTGACTCACAGTTTACTTCCAAAACTAGATGCAGGGACCGATGATACCGTTCCACACAATGCGCTTGAGCTCAAGTGGGAGTTCGATGAAGACTCTCGCCGTTACTATGTGTCTTTCCCAGATGATCAGTAGTGGTGCCCAGTTGGGGCGATCGGAGACTTTATCGCATGTGGGGGTTGATCTTTATTTTGGTACCGTAGTCAGACCATGAGTGTATTGGATAATTTTAATGTTATTCATGTATTTGTGTGACGTGGCGAGTGTAAGCCAACTATGTACCTTTTCCCCTTTTATCTATTTACATGGGTTGTTGTGAAGATTACCTTACTTGCGACATTGCTTTCAATGCGGTTATGCCTCTAAGTCGTGCTTTGACACGTAGGAGATATAGCCGCATCGAGGGCGTTACATTGCTGCACCAAAGTTTCACCTCATCGCCTGTGAAATTCATGCCGTTGTCGGTGATGATGCTGTGGGGGACGGCATAATGGTGTACGACCCCAGATATGAAGTCTATCACCGGTCCGGATTCGGCCGTTTTGACAGGTTTGGCTTCTATCCATTTGGTGAATTTATCCACCATGACCAGTAAGTATTTTTTCTTATGGGTTCTCCCTTTGAGGGGTCCGACCATATCAAGCCCCCAGACCGCAAAGGCCCAAGTAATGGGGATTGTTTGGAGGGCGGTACGTGGCATGTGGTTTGGTTTGCAAAAAGCTGGCAACCAACACAATGTTGGACCAGATGTTGAGCATCTGCCCGAGCCGTTGGCCAATAAAAACCTGTACGGAAGGCCTTGCTTACAAGGGCCCGGGCTGCGGCGTGGTGGCCGCCGAGTCCGGCATGGATTTCTGCCAAAAGCTTCTGCCCTTCCTCTTCGGAGATGCACCTTTGAAGGACTCCGGTTGCGCTTTTCTTATAAAGCTCTCCCTCGTGGACCTTGTTGGTTTTAGATCATCGCACTATGCAGTGTGCCTCATTTTGGTCCTCGGGTAGTTCCTTCCTAGTTAGGTAGGCAAGGAATGGTTCTGTCCACGGGGCGATGACGGCCATAATCACGTGGGCTGAAGGTGTTATTTTGGTGGCAGAGCCTCCGATTGTGTCAGAGTGTTCGGTATCTGGGGTTGTGGCCGGGTCCGGACTATTCTTGCTGGTGTCCCCTTCCCATACCACGGTTGGCTTAAATAGTCTTTCCAGGAAGATATTTGGTAGGACAGGGTCGCGTTTAGCGTCGATGCGGGCGAGGATATCCGCCGCCTGGTTGTTTTCCCGAGCCACGTGGTGGAATTCAAGCCCCTCGAATCGAGCTGACATTTTGAGGACGGCGTTGCGATATGCCGCCATTTTTGGATCCTTGGCATCGAAGTCTCCATTTATTTGGGATATTGCAAGGTTCAAGTCCCCACGCACCTCTAGGCATTGGATGCCCATGGAGACCACCATCCGGAGGCCATGTAGTAGGGCCTCGTATTCGGCTACGTTATTGGAGTCCATATATAGTATTTGGAGCATGTATTGCACTGTGTCTCCGGTGGGGGACGTCAGGACGACGCCAGCCCCTAGACCAGCCAGCATTTTAGACCGTCGAAATGCATGATCCAATTGGAGTTTGCGCCGTACTCTTTAGGGAGTTCGGCTTCTGTCCGCTCGGCTACAAAGTCGGCCAGTACTTGCGACTTAATGGCTCGTCGTGGCTTATATGTTATGTCGAACGGGAGGAGCTCAATAGTCCATTTGGCAATCCGGCCCGTGGCATCAAAGTTGTTTATTATGTCATTGAGTGGTACTTCAGATGCCACCATGGTCGAACACACTTGAAAGTAGTGTGGTAATTTCCGGGATGCCATAAACACCGCATATGGTATCTTTTGGTAATGTGGGTACCGTGATTTGCATGGAGTGAGGATGGTGGATACATAATATACTGGCTTTTGAAGCAGGAATTTATGCCCGTCCCTCTCTCGTTCGATGACGAGCACTGCGCTTACAACTTGGTGAGTTGCCAGTATATATAATAGCATTGGTTCGCCAACAGTTGGCACGACCAGGATTGGGTTGGCGGCCAGGATGGCTTTGATTTCTTCCAGTCCGGCCGTGCCTGCGTCCGTCCACTCGAAGTGTTTGGTGCGCCTAAGAAGGTGATAAAGGGGAAGTCCCTTTTCTCCTAATCAGGAGATAAAGCGGCTTAAAGCCGCCACGCATCCCGTCAATTTCTGGATTTGCTTTAGGTCAGTTGGGGTAGCCAACTGTGACAGAGCTCGAATTTTAGCCGGATTTGCTTCAATTCCTCTACTGGAGACGATGAAGCCCAGGAGCTTTTCGGCGGGAATGCCGAAGACACATTTTTCCAGATTGAGCTTAATGTCGTATGTTCGGAGATTGGTGAACGTGATCCTCAAGTCATCTATTAAAGAGTCGACGTGTCTGGTTTTAACGACCACGTCGTCTACGTATGCCTCCACAGTCTTGCCGATCTGCTTTTCCAGACATGTCTAGATCATGCGCTGATATGTTGCGCCTACGTTTTTGAGCCCAAAGGGCATTGTCTTAAAGCAGAAGGGGCCATATGGTGTTATAAATGCTGTTGCGGCTTGATCAGACTCCGCCATCTTAATATGGTGGTAACCGGAGTATGCGTCGAGGAAGCACAGTGATTCGTGTCCTGTGGCAGCGTCGATGATTTGATCGATGCGAGGGAGTGGGAAGGGATCCTTTGGGCAAGCCTTGTTAAGGTCTTTGAAGTCGGCACATAGGCGCTAGGATTTGTCCTTTTTTGGTACCATCACCAGGTTTGCTAGCCAATCCGGATATTTTATTTCTTTAATGAAT
The DNA here is from genome assembly GCF_003073215.2 of Triticum urartu. Lineage (NCBI taxonomy): Eukaryota > Viridiplantae > Streptophyta > Magnoliopsida > Poales > Poaceae > Triticum > Triticum urartu. The sequence goes on along the minus strand of NC_053028.1, from coordinate 375,343,868 downwards.
CCGGCTTCCAGTAGCTTGGCCATCTCCTCTCCCATGGCTTGTCACTTAGGTTCAGAGAAATGCCGAAGAGTCTGCTTGACCGGCTTGAATCCTTTTAGAATATTAAGGCTATGCTCGGCCAATCTGCGTGGGATTCCTGGCATGTCTGAAGGATGCCAGGCGAATATGCCCCAATTCTCGCGCAGAAACTCCCGTAGTGCGGCGTCTACATCGGGGTCTAACTGTGCCCCAATGGATGCTGTTTTTGTAGGGTCCGTTGGATGGACTTGGAATTTAACTATTTTGTCCGCTGGTTTGAAGGAGGTGGACTTGGATCTTTTGTCTAGTATCACGTCGTCCCTGTCCACCGTGGAGCGCAACGCGGTTAACTCTTCCGCCACAAGGGCTTCGGATAATGCCTCGAGGGCTAGTGCGGCTGTTTTGTTCTCGGAGCGGAGTGCTATGTTCGGATCACTAGCTAGAGTGATAATTCCTTTGGGTCAAGGAATTTTGAGCTTCATGTACCCGTAATGGGGTATGGCTTGAAAAATCGTGAATGCCTCCCGCCCTAGAAGGGCGTGGTATCCGCTACTGAACGGGGCCACTTGGAATGTAATTTCTTCGGACCTGTAATTCTCTGGAGTGCCGAATACCACATCAAGTGTGATTTTCCCAGCGCAACGTGCCTCCCGACTAGGGATGATTCCTCAGAAGGTCGTACTGCTTTGCTCATACGGTTTTTGTCTATGTCCATCTTTTGGAGAGCTTCCTCATAGATGAGGTTTAATCCGCTGCCGCCATCCATGAGCACCATAGTGAGCCGAAAGCCGTCCACAATTGGACTGAGGACCAAAGCGACTGGTGCTTGCATTGTTCGGAATTTAGGTTCGTCACTGGCATTGAAGGTGATAGCCGTGTCGCTCCATGGATTTATTGCTGCCACGTGGCACACTTCGGCAAGGGCGCGGAGTGCTTGCTTACGGCTATTATTTGAGGCGAAGGTCTCGAAGACTGTTAGTACTGTGTTGTTATCCGTGGGGAGGTGCTCTGGGGTATTTTGGGTGAGGAGATCCTCACCGCTTTTGGCAACCTGCCGGAGTACCCAACATGCTCTAAGGCTGTGTGTTGATATGGTATCCGCTGTACTATGAATTTTGCAGGGCCCGTTGAGCCATCCCTTCAATACGGTTCCACGCCATGTAGTGGGCTTTTGCTTCTTTGTAATTGGGTCGAGCGACTTGTAAGAGTGCGCCCTTTTAGTTTGGACTAGGGGTTTTGTCAGAGCCGGATTATCCCAAAATTGTGTTTGGGTTTTCCAGGCACTCTCCATCGCACAGTATTTCTGTACAATGTCTGCCAAGTCAGCGAAGAGTGCTACGTCATGGCGACTTATGGCTTTGAGGACTCCCTTGTCCATGCAATTGTTGCAAAAGAATGAAATTGCATCTTCCTCGAGACAGTCCTTGACCTTGTTCATTACAAGGAGGAATCTGGCCCAATAGTGATGTACTGTCTCTTGGGGCACTTGCCTAATGTGGGAAAGATAGTTTGTATCTAGGTGGGTGGGTGGATTGAAATCCGTACCTTGACCCGATCTGTGATCCCGGGGCAGGGGAGTTTCTGATCTTGGAAGTTCAGGCTCTAGGACATTGCCCTACGGGTTCGGTATGTGGCCTGATTCTGGATTCAGGATTAGGGCGGCGTCCTCCCATGAGCGCGTATCCTGTTCGGAGAGCTCGGGAATCCGGACATAGTTCGTCCTCAGGATAGAGGAAGAATCGCCGCATTGCTCCTCCACCACCGCTATTTGATGGGTGACCGGCGGAGAGTTAATCTCCCTTTGGTCGGGTTTAAGCCCGATCCGATCGTAGTCCGTAGCGACTCCCAGAGCGGCAATGCGATCCAAGAGCTCGTTCAAAGAGGAGAGCTCCATTGGATCCATCTGCTCGGCGAATTTTGAGCCGATGTGGAGGCTATTTTCGATGACCCGAGAGGTCATCATCGACGCAGCGGCCGAGCGGGCGGTCATGACGAAGCTGCCTAGTCGGAGAGTTTGGCCTACAGCCAAGGCTCCCCCAGAGGTGATGTTGTCCTTGACAACAAGGCGAGCCATCTTCCTTATGATGACGACACAGTGGAACTCTCAATGAAAGCACCAATGTCGGTGTCAAAACCGGCGGATCTCGGGTAGGGGGTCCTGAACTGTGCGTCTAAGGCGAATGGTAACAGGAGGCAGGGGACACGATGTTTTACCCTGGTTCGGGCCCTCTCGATGGAGGTAATACCCTACGTCCTGCTTGATTGTTCTTGATGATATGAGTATTATAAGAGTTGATCTACCACGAGATCAGAGAGGCTAAACCCTAGAAGCTAGCCTATGGTATGATTGTATGTTGTCCTACAGACTAAAACCCTCTGGTTTATATAAACCTCGGAGGGGCTAGGGTTTGCACAAGGTCGGTTACAAAGGAGGAGATATACATATCCGTATTGCCTAGCTTGCCTTCCACGCCAAGTAGAGTCCCATCTGGACACGGGACGAAGTCTTCAATCTTGTATCTTGTATCTTCATAGTCCGGCCAAAGGATATGGTCTGGCTGTCCGGAGATCCCCTAATCCAGGGCTCCCTCAGTCGACGGAACCACATGTCAGCTCCATGTTGGCCTAGGTGTCACTCATCCAATGGGTGAGATGCGCCTATGATATGTTGACACGTGGAGTTGCCCAAAAGTGGCCCATAAAGATTAAATGGGCTAGCCCAACTAAAGGCCCACAAGATTTTGCGCATCATAATGGGCCGGACCAGCTAAAGGCCCACAAGATTTTGCAAAGCATAATGGGCCGGCCCAGCTAAAGGCCCATGAGATTTCACCGACCATAATGGTCCGGCCCCGCTAAAGGCCCACAAGATTTTGAGGACACTAGTGGGCCGACCCATTAATAGGCTGCCATGTTTTGGGCCAATTGCCGGCCCATATTTGATCCGGTCCATTAACAACCTGCCACGTTCTGGGCCTAATAAAGGCCCATATGAGATCTGGCCCATTAAAAGCCTACCATGTTCTGGGCCAAATTTCGGCCCAGATCAGATCCGACCGTTTAAGAGGCTTTGGGCTAAATTATGGCCCATATCAAATTCGGCCCGTCAACTGGACGCTATGCTTTTGGGCACACTTGCTAAAGGCCCATTTTGTAATTTGGCTTGATATTAGTTTCGGCCTATTAAAGGCCCGTTTAACATTTCGGCCAGTTAAAAGCCCGTCATATAGTTGGGCCTAACTACGGCCCGATTTGCATCCGACCTGCTCACAGCCGACAATCTGATTGGGCCAAACAAGGACCGAGACAATTTTGACCTATTAACGACACGTGATGTGATTGGCACAATCACGGGCTGGGGTCTATTTCGGCTTACTGCCGGCCCGTGAGCTGTTCGGCACATTTCAGGCCCAACCTACTTTTCAGCCTCCTAAAAGCCCATTGAGTTTTCTTGCGAAAATAGGGCCGGCTGTTTACTCGGCCTATTAAAGGCCCGAATCTACTAGTGGGCCAGTTTACATTTAGGCCTGTTAAAGGACCAAGATGACTGGGCCCATGATGTGGATCATACATAGTGATTTGCATGACGGCTCGATTATGTACCATAATTTTACGGTTTGGCCGGTTTACTACGAAGACAAGATATATATACAGTAAAATAACTACAGCATCGTGAATAAGAAAAAACCTAGACTATACAATAAAGAAATTATGGCATATTACATCCACTGGGCATCAAAGTTTGCCCCTATGATAATAAAGCACAAGCAGACAGCAGATTACATACACTGGGCATCAAAGATCGCCACCAGTGCAAATAAACACGTTGACAAAATAATATACAAGACCCACATCACTTCAATAGAGTTCAAGAAAGGTTGGCCCTGCTCGGGAGTTGCAGCACAAGCAGCTGAGCAAGCTGATCAGACTGTGCTTGTTTGACACTTATATCGTCCTCACTCTGAAAGATAAACAAGCAGACATATGACATGTTTTGCACATATAAGTATCAGTGCTGACAATTCATCACATTTCTTACTGACGAATAAAGTGACACAATTTAAATAGCATTAACAGAATATGGTATTGTTCAGGTCAAGACATGGCAGGAAATGACATTGTGAAGGAGTTGGCAGCTTCATGACACCACTGGATTACAGATCAAGAACTCATAAGTATCAATGGTTAGTGTGCTATCAATTTATCCCATTTCAGATTGGCAAATAAAGAGACAGTTTAAATAATAGTAGAATGATATGACATTGTTCATAGTTAAGACATTACAGAATATGACATTGTGCTGTAGTGGGTAGATTCACCACGCCACTGGATTATGGATCAAGAACAGAAGCATACATGCAATGCGAAAGAAGAGCACTTGCTCTATATAGTTTAATTTACATGGTATGAAGTAGGAACTTGGTTGTACAACTGAAAACTTAAATTGAGTAGGACAAACTTTTGTTTATGGACTACATAATAAACTTTAAACATGCAATTCGATGCAAACACCAAAAATAAACAGTTGTTGCAGTCATGCCTAACCAAATATACACAACAATGTTTGAAGGCTTGAGAAGGACAACTTACATTATTGGTGAGAAGACATGCTCTATAAAGCCCTTGTCCATGCTGATGGGGGGGGGGGGCAATTCAAGAAGTTTACCACAAAATCGTCTTCATAAGCATTGCCTTTATTCTACATTTTGTTAAGGGTAAATATACATGTGATAATATAAGAAAAAATGGAGAATATTTAAGATAAGATGGACTGATGCTACATAAACAAGTAGCTATAAATGTAAGTACAACGATACGGGCAAAAGGTACAGCCAAGAGCAATGCACAGGTAAACTTCTTCAGTACCATCGGTGTTATCAAACCTTATGGTAAGAGTAAATATAGATCTGATGTGTAGAAAAGGGAGGGAAAAGGAAAATAAGCTGCAGAGTGATGGTACATGAACAACTACCTGTCAATATAAGTACACTGATAAAGGACAGTAGGTACTTACAAGAACAATGGAGCTAAAAAATTTCATTGGCATTGGATATATTCTACACTAATGTAACCATTCATACAGATCAGATAATTTGGAGCGAACAATTGATAAGCAAGCTATCATGCATACTGCTGTCACATAATGAACTAGGTATGTATGTAAGTACAATGATATAGGACACCGGGTACTAAAGAGCAAAGCAACGGGCAACATATTTGTGATATCTTGTTGTTCTTTTCAAACCGGAATTCTTCTTCGAGCAGATTTCCTGCAAAAAAGATCCGTAAGGCACATGCGGAAAAGTAGAAGTTCAAATTGTCATGTGATATCATAGACAGTACCTCATCCTGGGAAGGAGACCAGTGCATAACAAGTTTTTTCCATTAAATGTCTTCTAAATTTAGCACATGAGACTTCATCGGAAATTCGTTTATAGACTTTCCATCAAAGTGTGATTTGCTCAGGTAACACCGATACTATTGCAATGCTTCCTTGAAAAGCGCAAGCAAGCTTTGCTCGTCATGACTATCCAGATTGACCCTTGCCTACTTACAACAACGTAATGTAGATCATTGATGTGTTCAATCAGCAGAAAACAGGAAAATAATCACCATGAATAATAGCAGTTATACGTAAGTGGGACAGGAAGATGTGAAAATGGTGTTTATCTTCACTATAATCTTCCCATGATGGGAATATATGCACATAGTCCCTAACAACACTGAAAGCATTGTCTTTTAAACTGGAAATAACTGGAATGGGGTTCCAATCTGCAAGAATTGGCCGTCTCTGCAGTTGGGACAGTTCTTCGGCCGGTGGACTTGCTGTACTTTTTACTGGAGTGGGATTTTTCTGTGGTACGACTGGTGCTATGGCAACTGAAATCAGCATACCTTTTGCTGGAGTGCAGGTCCTGTGTGGTGGGGCTAGTGGTGTGGCCAATGAAGTATGGGTACAGTCTGCTGGAGTCGGTCCTACGTTTTGTGTCACTGGTTGTACAACCAATATAACTAGGGTGTTGTCTGATTTCTCTGGCACCATCACGTTTTTCAAGGACTTTGTTGGTGCTCCTTCAGGTTCGGCAATCACCCTCTTCCTTTTTGATGTCTGATGCACAAGAACAACATTTGAGTGGAAAAACATGGTATGATGACAGATGGAATATGTATTGATAATGGATGGGCATGGGATCTCGACATATATGATGAGTAAATAAGCAGATGGCGGTGCAACAAAGTAGAAGAAATGCAAGACAACATATGCAAGATACGCACAATCAATAAAACCTTGCCAAATTAGAACATGCACCTTGATGGTTGAATAGGACATGCCATCTGCCATTGACTCCTCGAGGTTAGAATAGTCATTAGGATCATATTCTGAACAAGAATCTACAGGCGGGGAGTGTATGAGTTTCATTGCATCCAGAATGGCACTCAATGCCTTGGTGCCAATTTTGTAAGTCATTGCAGTGTTCCACAATATTCTTCGGATGCGCGGATTCTGATATTCACTGTAATTACGTATAATATCTGAGAACCATGAAAACATAAATAGTAGTGAGATTATCTTTGTAATGTAGAGGATATTCTAATATAGGGGCGCCCCTGTAAACCCTTGTGTGTTATCACTATATTTGATGAGAGAGCTCATGTGCGCTGTAATATGGTGGGTGCATTAATATAATCTGGCACAAGTACACACAAAAATAGGCTCCAAAAGTAAGGATAGTTGGTAGACGATAGGTTCATAATATATTGTATAGAGAGTTTATTGCCAAACCATGATAACAAGAGCACACAACAACTAGGCAGATCCTAGTGTACATAAAAGGGGTACACCATAACCATGATATATAAATCGGGAAAGTGGAACTGGGTGGAAAATACGGTGTTGTATTGCTGCTACTAATTGAAAGCCCATCGATCACGTATAGGCCAGCTCTATCAGCTATTGACTGCAGATGTCCCTACTCCCCTTCCTAACAAGGAATTTACTATACGTACTAAATACAGAATAACAAAAGAGGAACATGTTAAAGAACAGAAGAGGAAGCATATTCTTGAGGTTTCGCTTCATTGCATACAATGTTGGTTGCCCACTCATGATGAATGACAGCGCCCAAAGAAATGCAATTCCATGTTGTCTCTCTATATGTGGCCACATGCATTTGGAAAATCAAACGGGAGCATTACCTGACCAATTAAATGTGTGTCTGTTAACTAATATCAGTATCATATCACAATTCGTATTTGAACAAGTAAGCTTTGGACTTATGATTGGTGTGTTTAGATTCAAGAGTGGACTGCTGCTAGTGCGACACAAAGCATCTACACAGATCATAGTGTAGATATAACGGGAAAGCCGTAAGCATCAGAGTATTGCCGGTACGGCTAGAAAGGCTTCGGATACCAGCTCTCTTCAACTGAAGGTGCAGTACTGTTAATATCAGTGTAACTCTCAAAGGCGACACAGCTCCCTACATTTCCTTGCTATTCTTACAGGATTCAAGTGTGCATGCCACTATAAATCTTATTCCTATGTTTACAAAATCCTACGAATCAGAGAGGCCCAAAGAGATCAAAATGTCCATCACAACCGACCGTATAGATGTAACACCCGCGATGCGGCTATATCTCCCACGTTTCGGGGCACGACTTAGAGGCATAGCCGCATGGTAGGTTTGTCGCAAGAGGGGTAATCTTCACACAATCCCATGTACTGAATAAGAAAGGGATAAAGAGTTGGCTTACAATCTTCACTTCACACAAATACAAGTTAAACATACATCATCCAGAATACAATCAAAGGTTCGACTACGGAGCCAAAATAAAGGAAGACAACCCCAAATGCTAGATCCCCGATCGTCCTAATTGGGCTCCACTACTGATCAATAGGTAATGAAACAAAACAATGATCAAGATCTTCATCAAGCTCCCACTTGAGCTGGGTTGCGTCACCTGCACTGGCATCATCGGCACCTGCAACTGTTTGGAAGTATCTGTGAGTCACGAGGACTGAGCAATCTCACACCCGCGAGATCAAGACTATTTAAGCTTATGGGTAGGAAAGGGTAGTGAGGTGGAGGTGTAGCAAGCAATAAGCATATATGGAGGCTAACATACGCAAATAAGAGCGAGAAGAGAAGCAACAGCGTGGTCGTGAAGCTACAAGTGATCAAGAAGTGAGCCTGAAACTACTTACGTTCAAGCATAACACAAGAACCGTGTTCACTTTCCGGACTCCGCCGAGAAGAGACCATCTCGGCTACACACACGGTTGATGCATTTTAAGTAGATTAAGTGTGAAGTTCTCTACAACCGGACGTTAACAAATTCCCATCTTCCCATAACCGCGGGCACGACTTTCGAAAGTTCAAAACCCTGCAGGGGTGTCCCAACTTAGCCCATCACAAGCTCTCACGGTCAACGAAGGATATTCCTTCTCCCCGGAAGACCCGATCAGTCTCGGAATCCCGGTTACAAGACATTTCGACAATGGTAAAACAAGACCAGCAAAGCCGCCCGATGTGCCGACATCCCGATAGGAGCTGCACATATCTCGTTCTCAGAGCAACACCGGATGAGCAATCCGTACAACTAAAACCAGCCCTCAAGTTCCCCGAGGTGGTGTTGCAAGGGGCTCTAGTTCGGACCAACACTTAGAGAAGCACTGGCCCGGGGGGTAAAATAAAGATGACCCTCGGGAGCGCGACTCCCAAGGTAAAAGTAGGTGGTGGTGAGGCAAATGGTAAAACCAAGGTTGGGCCTTGCTGGAGGAGTTTTATTCAAAGCGAACTGTCAAGGGGTTCCCATAACACCCAACCGCATTAGGAACGCAAAATCAAGGAACATAACACCGGTATGACGGAAACTAGGGTGGCAAGAGTGGAACAAAACACCAAGTATAAGGCTGAGCCTTCCACCCTTTACCTAGTATATAGATGCATTAATTAAATAAGAGATAATAATCATATCCCAACAATATGCATGTTCCAAACATGGAACAAACTTCAGCTTCACCTGCAACTAGCAATGCTATAAGAGGGGCTGAGCAAAGCGGCAACATAGCCATACAACGGTTTGCTAGGAAAGGAGGGTTAGAGGCTTGACATGGCAATATGGGAGGCATGATATAGCAAGTGGTAGTTATCGCGGCATAGCAATAGATCGAGCAACTAGCAAGCAAATATAGACGTGATTTCGAGGGTATGGTCATCTTGCCTGAGATCCCACAAGGAAGAAGAACGAATCCATGAAGAAGACAAACGGACGAAGTCGAACGAATGCTCACAAACGCGACGTTATCGGAACTAACCCGAAGAAGAAACACCGGAAAGAAGAAAACAACATGGTAAACAACCATCACATGGTCATGGCATGATGCACAACCTAGTATGATGCATGTCCGGTTTAATGAAACATGTCATGGCAAAGTGCACAAGCAAAACTACAAGTTAAGTGGTGTTCAATATGCAACGAGTTGCATATTGACGAAACACCACATGACTTATTTAGTTCTCTCCCGTTTATGTACTCAAGAATATTAAATGTTTTTAAACATGGCAAGAGGTGAAGCAAATGAGAACTACCTATCTAGGCAAGTTTAAATGAGGCCGGAACAACAAGCAACAAGTCCGGAAAAATCCTCATGAGCATATATTAGATTTGGTACTGTTCTGCCCTAAAGCACATTTTAGAGTTGTTAAACATGCAAAGTAATGCCACCATGTTAAACTAGGCATTTTCTACCCCATTTACATATAATTTGTTAAGTTTGGAGCTACGGTTATTTAGTTATGAATTAAAGCATTTTAACATGGCAATATGGAAACAAATTTAACCAAACAACATTTTAAATATTTTAAACATGCATGAAAGTGGCATATTATTAATCTACACATAATTCTAAGAATTTTTCATATATAAAACATTTTAAACCGATGCACGGTTTGTGAGTCAGGATATGCATGAACATGAGGGGCTTTTCTGCAAAAACTGCAGTCTTTGGAAAAATAGGAAAAACATTCTATGGAAAAAAACATGAAATGGGCCGAATCAGAGGCTGGCCCAGCGGTGGAAGGAAAAAAAGAAGCACGTGAGGGGCTGCTCACCCAGTGGGCCTTGGCCTTAGAGAGGGGCGCAACCCATGCAAGGAGGGGAGGCCGTGGTGGCGCTGGGCCTTGGCGCTGGAGTGGAGGCCGGCCCACCTGGCGCTGGAAGGCCTGCTGGCGAGGTCAACGTGGGCATGCCTCCACCCTCGTACGCAACAGCCGATGCGAGAGGTAGGGTTCAACGGCGGCTGCGCAAACCAGGCGGAGGCAGCAGGTTCAGGAGGTTGGGGAAGGGCGCCGGAGGCCGGAGCAGACCAGATCCAGGCGCGGCGGCCCCATTTTCGGCGATGGTCGACAGATCAGGCAAGGGGAGCAGATCAGCGGCGATGTTCCATGGAGTTCCTGGCTGAGAGAGAACGACAGAGGGAGTGGTTAGAGAAAGTTCGGGAAGGAGGAAGGAGGGTGCGGGGTCGCCGGGTACTCATCCCCAACGATGGCGGTGGCAGATGGCTTCATCCATAGGGCGGCGGCGAGCGCTCCTGATCCTATCGGGATCGAGCGAGATGGTGCGAGAGGTGGGAGGAGCGGGGCAGCTCGGTCGCCTGCAAGGCGGCGTCGGGCCCGAGTCGGCCCATGGCGGGCTCGCGATGGGCTCCGGCAGGCCCTGCACTATGGGAGGCGCGGGGAGAACGTGGGGAAGTGACATGGAGGCACCCGATAGGCCGGGGAGTCTCCTCAGGTGGCGGCGCAGCCAAACAAATAGAGCCAAGTGGCGGAACGGCGGCTGGGGAGAAGCTGGCGGCGACAAGTGGCGGCGGCGGAGCGGGCAGGCGCGGAAATTGAGGAGGGTTGGTGGCTGGAGGTAAGTGGAGACTAGGGGATGCCAAATAAGAAGGAGGGTGTCCATTTATAGGAAGGATTAGGGTTTGAGAGGGTTGAGGGGTGTTTTCGGACCGTACGATCATCATCGGACGGCTCCGGACGCGAGAAGGGGTAGGTAGGCTGCCGGTGGGGATAGTAGGCTGTGCAGATGGATTGGACTGAGAGGAAAGAGGATGAATGCAGCCCGGCGACTGTTTCCGGAGACCGAAAACGTCCGACGATAGACCGGCTATACTGCCGCTATAGTTATCCGTTGGGGCGTCAAACGGACTCCGAATGCGATGAAACTTGGCAGGCGACCTACTTACAACATAACAACAGCGCACACCAACTTTCATCCCATTCCAAGAAAATTTACCGGCCACTTATGAAATAATATTTCGGAGGTGCCGCGGGCACGTGCAAGTGTGTCTGGGCTTAGAACGGACAACGGAGAGAACTGGAGAACTCGGATGGATGCAAGTTTTGAAAGCATGATGATGCAATGCACATGATGACATGGCTAGATGCAACACGCAAGCAAAAGACATGGCAACAACGCGCATGACTAAACGACACCTGGCGCAACGGTCTCGGGGCGTCACAACAGACCTCTACACTACAAATGTCCCTGCTCATCTTCACTACAAGGAACATACTATACTACTATCATTCTCCCTCTGTTCCAAAATATAAGTCTTTCTAGAGATTTCCACTATGGATCACATACAGATGTATACAAATACATTTTAGAGTGTAGATTCACTCATTTTGCTCCATATGTAGTCCATGGTGGAATCTATACAAAGAATTGTATTTAGGAATGGAGAGAGTACTTATTAAAGAAGAACGGAAGAGGAACATGCTAAAGAAGAGCAAGAAGATTTTGGATAATAAAATGTTCATTGCGCAGTTCCCACACATGATGAACCAGTGCGCATTAAGAATGCAACTCCCTGCTGTCTCTCTATATGTGGTGCACGTGCTTTTCAAAAGTAAAGTAGGAACATTAACTGACCAATTAAATGTTATCTGTTTTATATCAGCATCATATCAGATTCATATTTGAGCAACAAGTTTGGAATTATGAGTGGCATGTTGTTTAGCTTAATGGATTCAGGAGCAGTGCTAAGCAGGTACGATGATGGTACTGAATATAAAGGCATGTCTGCATGCAAGTCACGTGACTTTTGTCATTTGGGTCAGTCGACCATTTCAGGCGGTTGGATGAAGATCCTACGTCTCCTAACCCTTCTTCTTCCTCGTCTCTAATTCTTCCCATACAGAACACCGCACGCGCCGCCGGCCGAACCATGCGCCCAGACACCCCCACCCGCCCTCCCCTGAACTGCCCCCAAATATTGTGTTCATCCGCCACCCCCACCCCCACCCCCGCCTCCAGCCTCGTCGAGTTTTCTTCATTCGGTGAGGCCCCACCACCGCCCCCACCCGAGCCCCTTCCTTCGCACCGAACTCCGGCGAGCTCTGAAAAGTCGACTGACCCAATTTTGAAATTTAGTCTACTGTCATTTAACTAGTGTGGAATATAAAAGGGGAAAACCATAAGCATTGCGAGTATAGAGTTGAGCGTGCTATGGCGGATCTGAAGGTGCAAACCAGACAAAGGCAACTTCGCAACCAATGTTTGCTTTCAACTAGCAAGTAAGTGATTGATGTCTACTACACAACCTTCTTCTTGTAGATGTTGTTGGGCCTCCAAGTGCAGAGGTTTGTAGGACAGTAGAAAATTTCCCTCAAGTGGATGACCTAAGGTTTATCAATCCGTAGGAGGCGTAGGATGAAGATGGTCTCTCTCAAGCAACCCTGCAACCAAATAAAAAAGAGTCTCTTGTGTCCCCAACACACCCAATACAATGGTAAATTGTATAGGTGCACTAGTTCAGCGAAGAGATGGTGATACAAGTGCAATATGGATAATAGATAATAGTTTTTGTAATCTGAAATAATAAAAACAGCAAGGTAGCAAGTGATAAAAGTGATCGTAAACGGTATTGTAATGATGGTAAACAAGGCCTAGGGTTCATACTTTCCCTAGTGTAAGTTCCCTCAACAATACTAACATAATTGGATCACATAACTATCCCTCAACATGCAACAAAGAGTCACTCCAAAGTCACTAATAGCGAAGAACGAATGAAGAGATTATGGTAGGGTACGAAACCACCTCAAAGTTATTCTTTCCAATCAATCCATAGGGCTATTCCTATAAGTGTCACAAACAGCCCTAGAGTTCGTACTAGAATAACACCTTAAGATACAAATCAACCAAAACCCTAATGTCACCTAGATACTCCAATGTCACCTCAAGTATCCGTGGGTATGATTATACGATATGCATCACACAATCTCAGATTCATCTATTCAACCAACACAAAGGACCTCAAAGAGTGCCCCAAAGTTCTACCGGAGAATCACGACGAAAACGTGTGCCAACCCCTATGCATAGGTTCCCAATGTCACGAAACCCGCAAGTTGGTCACCTTAACATACATCAAGTGGCACGTGGTATCCCATTGTCACCACAGATATCCATGGCAAGACATACATCAAGTGTTCTCAAGTCTTTAAAGACTCAATCCGATAAGATTACTTCAAGGGGAAAACTCAATTCATTACAAGAGAAAAGAGGGGGAGGACAAACATAAGATCCAACTATAATAGCAAAGCTCGCGATACATCAAGATCGTGCCAAATCAAGAACACGATAGAGAGATCAAACACATAGCTACTGGTACATACCCTCAGCCCCGAGGGAGAACTACTCCCTCCTCGTCATGGAGAGCGCCGAGATGATGAAGATGGCCACCGGTGAGGGATCCCCCCCTCCGGCAGGGTGCCGGAACAGGGTCCCGATTGACTTTTGGTGGCTACGGAGGCTTCTGGCGGCGGAACTCCCGATCTATTGTGCGTTCTGGAAGTTTTAGGTCACGTAGGTATATATGGGTGCAGGAGGTACGTCAGGGGAGCCACGAGGGCCCCACGAGGCAGGGGGCGCGCTCTAGGGGGGCGGCCCCCACCCTTGTGAGCAGCTCCCGTATCTTCTGACGTGGGGTCCAAGTCCATCAGGTGTGTTTCCGTCCAAAAATAACTTTTCTAGTTGATTTTGTTCCGTTTCGACTCCGTCTAATATTCCTTTTCTTCAAAACACCGAAATAGGCATAAAACAACAAATCTGGGCTGGGCCTCCGGTTAATAGGTTAGTCCCAAAAGTAATATAAAAGTGGATAATAAAGCCCAATAATGCCCAAAACAGTAGATAATATAGCATGGAGCAATCAAAAATTATAGATACGTTGGAGACGTATCAAGCATCCCCAAGCTTAATTCCTACTCGTCCACGAGTCGGTAAATGATAAAAAGATAATTTTTGAAGTGGAATGCTAGTTGTCATAATTTCAATGTAATTCTTCTTAATTGTGGTATGAGTATTCAGATCCGAAAGATTCAAGACAAAAGTTTAATATTGACATAAAAACAATAATACTTCAAGCATACTAACTAAGCAATCATGTCTTCTCAAAATAACATAGCCAAAGAAAGTTATCCCTACAAAATCATATAGTCTGGCTATGCTCCATCTTCACCACACAAAATATTTAAATCATGCACAACCCCGATGACAAGCCAAGCAATTGTTTCATACTTTTGATGTTCTCAAACTTTTTGAATCTTCACGCAATACATGAGCGTGAGCCATGGACATAGCACTATAGGTGGAATAGAATGGTGGTTGTGGAGAAGACAAAAAGGGAGAAGATAGTCTCACATCAACTAGGCGTATCAACGGGCTATGGAGATGCCCATCAATAGATATCAATGTGAGTGAGTAGGGATTGCCATGCAACAGATGCACTAGAGCTATAAATGTATGAAAGCTCAACAAAAGAAACTAAGTGCGTGTGCATCCAACTTGCTTTCTCACGAAGACCTAGGGCATTTTGAGGAAGCCCATCATTGGAATATACAATCTAAGTTCTATAATGAAAGATTCCCACTAGTATATGAAAGTGACAACATAGGAGACTCTCTATCATGAAGATCATGGTGCTACTTTGAAGCACAAGTGTGGTAAAAAGGATAGTAGCACTGTCCCTTTTTATTTATTTTCTTTTTTTATTTGTCCTTTCCCCTTTTTTTGGCCTTTCCTTTTTTTATTTGGCCTTTGTTTTTTTGGCTTTCTTTTTTTTATTTTTTTTTTGGGACAATGATCTATTAATGATCATCATCACACTTTTATTTACTTACAACTCAAGAATTACAACTCGATTCTTAGAACAAAATATGACTCTATATGAATGCCTCCGGCGGTGTACCGGGATGTGCAATGGATCAAGAGTGACAAGTATGAAGAAATTACGAACGGTGGCTTTGCCACAAATACTATGTCAACTACATGATCATGCTAAGCGATATGACAATGATGGAGTGTGTCATAAACGGAACGTTGGAAAGTTGCATGGAAATATATCTCGGAATGGCTATGGAAATGCAATAATAGGTAGGTATGGTGGCTGTTTTGAGGAAGGTATATGGTGGGTGTATGGTACCGGTGAAAGTTGCGCGGTACTAGAGAGGCTAGCAAAGGTGGAAGGGTGAGAGTGCGTATAATCCATGGACTCAACATTAGTCATAAAGAACTCATATACTTATCGCAAAAATCTTGATGTTATCAAACCAAAGTATTACGTGCATGCTCCTAGGGGGATAGATTGGTAGGAAAATACCATCGCTCGTCCCCGACCGCCACTCATAAGGAAGACAGTCAATAAATAAATCATGCTCCGACTTCGTCACATAACGGTTCACCATACGTGCATGCTATGGGAATCACAAACTTCGACACAAGTATTTCTCAAATTCATAACCACTCAACTAGCATGACTCTAATATCACCATCTCCATATCTCAAAACAATTATCAAGTATCAAACTTCTCATAGTATTCAACACACTCATAAGAGAATTTTATTATTCTTGAATACCTAGCATATTAGGATTTTTAAGCACATTACCATGCTATTTAAGACTCTCAAAATAATCTAAGTGGAGCATGCGAGATCAATAGTTTCTATAAAACAAATCCACCACCATGCTCTAAAAGATATAAGTGAAGTACTAGAGCAAATGACAAACTACTCCGAAAGATATAAGTGAAGATCAATGAGTAGTTGAATAATTATGCAACCATGTGAAGACTCTCTAACATTTAATAATTTAAGATCTTGGTACTCTATTCAAACAGCAAGCAAAGAAAAATAAAATGACATCTAAGAATAGCAAACATCATGTGAAGAAGCAAAAACTTAGGATCAACCGATACTAACCGATAGTTGTTGAAGAAGAAAGGTGGGATGCCAACCAGGGCATCCCCAAGCTTAGATGCTTGAGAATTCTTGAAATATTATCTTGGGGTGCCTTGGGCATCCCCAAGCTTGAGCTTTTGTGTCTCCTTAATTCCTCTCATATCACGGTCTCCCTAAATCTCAAAAGCTTCATCCACACAAAACTCAACAAGGACTCGTGAGATAAGTCAGTATAAACCATTGCCAAAACCTTATCATACTCTACTGTAGCAAATCACTAAAATTATTATTAAACATTGCATACTAAATGCCTCTGCATATTTAATAGTCCTATCCTCAAATAGAATCATTAAAGAAGCAAACATATGCAAACAATGCAAACATAACAGCAATCTGCCTAAACATGATAGTCTATAAAGAATGCTGCAACATCCATACTTCCCTAACTCCAAAAATTATGAAAGAAAATTCACACTGTAGTAAATTTATCAGAGCTTAATATGCAAAAGGTTTCAACATTTTATCACATACGGACTTCTCTAGGGAATTATTGCAACAGCGGTAAACTTTCTGTTTTCAAACAGCAACATGTGGACTTGTAACATAGGCATAGTAAAGGCTATCAATGCCACTTTTATTGAAATAAAAGATGCAAAACATTGTACTAAATAACATCAAGCAAATTCAAAAAAAATAAATTGACGCTCCAAGCAAAACACATATCATGTGGTGAATAAAAATATAGCTCCAAGTAAAGTTACCGATGAACGAAGACGAAAGAGGGGATGCCTTCTGGGGCATCCCCAAGCTTAGGCTCTTTCCACTCCTTATTCCATAGTCCATCGAATCCTTACCCAAAACTTGAAAACTTCACAACACAAAACTTAACAGAAAACTCGTAAGCTCCGTTAGTATAAGAAAATAAATCACCACTTCAAGGTACTGTAACGAACTCATTCTTTATTTATATTGGTGTTAAACCTACTGTATTAAAACTTCTCTATGGTTTATAAACTATTTTACTAGCCATAGATTCATCAAAATAAGTAAACAACACATGAAAAATAGAATCTGTCAAAAACAGAACAGTCTGTAGTAATATGGATCAAACGTATACTTCTGGAACTCATAAAATTCTCAAATAAATTGCTGGACCTGAGTAATTTATCTATTAATCATCTTCAAAAAGAATTAACTAAATATCACTCTGCAAATAAAAATGGCAGAAATTCTCGTGAGCGCTAAAGTTTCTGTTTTTTACAGCATGATCAACAAGTCTTTCCCAATGTCTTCCCAAAGGTTCTACTTGGCACAAAGCATAAAACCACATCTAAGCAGAGGCTAGATGAATTATTTATTACTAAACAGGAACAAAAATCAAGGAATAAAAATAAAGTTGGGTTGCCTCCCAACAAGCGCTATCGTTTAACGCCCCCAGCTAGGCATGATGATGTCAATGATGCTCACATAAAAGATAAGAATTGAAACATAAAGAGAGCACCATGAAGAATATGACTAGCACATTTAAGTCTAACATGCTTCCTATGCATAGGGATTTTGTGAGCAAACAACTTATGGGAACAAGAATCAACTTGCATAGGAAGGTAAAACAAGCATAGCTTCAAAACTTTAAGCACATAGAGAGGAAACTTGATATTATTGCAATTCCGACAAGCATATGTTCCTCCCTCATAATAATTTTCAGTAGAATCATGAATGAATTCAACAATATAACCAACACCTAAAGCATTCTTTTCATGATCTACAAGCATAGAAAATTTACTACTCTCCACATAAGCAAGATTCTTCTCATGAATAATAGTGGGAGCAAACTCAACAAAATAATTATCATGTGAGGCATAATCCAATTGAAAACTAAAATCATGACGACAAGTTTCATGGATATCATTATTCTTTATAGCATACAAGTCATCACAATAATCATCATAGATAGCAACTTTGTTCTCATAATCAATTGGAACCTCTTCCGAAATAGTGGATTCATCACAAAATAAAGTCATGACCTCTCCAAATCCACTTTCATAAATATAATCATCATAAATAGGAGGAATGCTTTCATCATAATAAATTTGCTCATCAAAACTTGGGGGACAAAAAATATCATCTTCATCAAACATAGCTTCCCCAAGCTTGTGGCTTTGCATATCATTAGCATCATGGATATTCAAGGAATTCATACTAACAACATTGCAATCATGCTCATCATTCAAATATTTAGTCCCAAACATTTTATAGATTTATTCTTCTAGCACTTGAGCACAATTATCCTTTCCATCATACTCACGAAAGATATTAAAAAGGTGAAGCGTATGAGACAAACTCAATTCCATTTTTTTATAGTTTTATTTTATAAACTAAACTAGTGATAAAAACAAGATACTAAAAGACTCGATTGCAAGATCTAAAGATATACCTTCAAGCGCTAACCTCCCTGGCAACGGCACCAGAAAAGAGCTTAGTTGACAGGGTATGTTAGTGCCACTTCCCTCGGCTCCCCGGCAACAGCGCTAGAAAAGAGCTTGATGTCTACTACACAACCTTCTTCTTGTAGACGTTGTTGGGCCTCCAAGTGCAGAGGTTTGTAGGACAGTAGCAAATTTCCCTCAAGTGGATGACCTAAGGTTTATCAATCCGTAGGAGGCGTAGGATGAAGATGGTCTCTCTCAAGCAACCCTCCAACCAAATAACAAAGAGTCTCTTGTGTCCCCAACACACCCAATACAATGGTAAATTGTATTGGTGCACTAGTTCGGCGAAGAGATGGTGATACAAGTGCAATATGGATGATAGATAATAGTTTTTGTAATCTGAAATAATAGAAACAGCAAGGTAGCAAAGTGATAAAAGTGAGCGTAAACGGTATTGCAATGATGGTAAACAAGGCCTAGGGTTCATACTTTCGCTAGTGTAAGTTCCCTCAACAATACTAACATAATTGGATCACATAACTATCCCTCAACATGCAACAAAGAGTCACTCCAAAGTCACTAATAGCGAAGAACGAACGAAGAGATTATGGTAGGGTACGAAACCACCTCAAAGTTATTCTTTCCAATCAATCCATTGGTCTATTCCTATAAGTGTCACAAACAGCCCTAGAGTTCGTACTAGAATAACACCTTAAGATACAAATCAACCAAAACCCTAATGTCACCTAGATACTGCAATGTCACCTCAAGTATCCGTGGGTATGATTATACGATATGCATCACACAATCTCAGATTCATCTATTCAACCAACACAAAGGACCTCAAAGAGTGCCCCAAAGTTCTACCAGAGAATCACGACGAAAACGTGTGCCAACCCCTATGCATAGGTTCCCAATGTCACGAAACCCACAAGTCAGTCACCTTAACATACATCAAGTGGCACGTGGTATCCCATTGTCACCACAGATATCCACGACAAGACATACATCAAGTGTTCTCAAGTCTTTAAAGACTCAATCCGATAAGATTACTTCAAGGGGAATACTCAATTCATTACAAGAGAGAAGAGGGGGAGGAGAAACATAAGATCCAACTGTAATAGCAAAGCTCGCGATACATCAAGATCGTGCCAAATCAAGAACACGAGAGAGAGAGAGATCAAACACATAGCTACTGGTACATACCCTCAGCCCCGAGGGAGAACTACTCCCTCCTCGTCATGGAGAGCGCCGGGATGATGAAGATGGCCACCGGTGAGGGATCCCCCCATCCGGCAGGGTGCCGGAACAGGGTCCCGATTGACTTTTGATGGCTACGGAGGCTTCTGGCAGCGGAACTCTCGATCTATTGTGCGTTCTGGAAGTTTTAGGTCATGTAGGTATATATGGGTGCAGGAGGTACGTCAGGGGAGCCACGAGGGCCCCACGAGGCAGGGGGCGCGCCCTAGGGGGGCGCCCCCACCCTTGTGAGCAGCTCCCGTATCTTCTGACGTGGAGTCCAAGTCCATCAGGTGTGTTTCCTTCCAAAAATAACTTATCCAGCTGATTTCGTTCCGTTTCGACTCCGTCTGATATTCCTTTTCTTCAAAACACTGAAATAGGCATAAAATAGCAAATCTGGGCTGGGCCTCCGGTTAATAGGTTAGTCCCAAAAGTAATATAAAAGTGGATAATAAACCCCAATAATTCCCAAAATAGTAGATAATATAGCATGGAGCAATCAAAAATTATAGATACGTTGGAGATGTATCAGTGATGGACAAGAAATCAGAGTAAAGCAGTGGCGATCAATTTTCTTACTGTGATAAATAAGTTGAGCAGATACGAAAGAGTAACGCCTCTGGTGCAACGCCGTGTATGCACCTACTGAGAATTTGACGGTGTTGTGGTAGCGATGGCTGTCGGTGGCGTGGAAGCAGATCTGGGAGGGTAGACGGTGGTGGTGGGGCACGGTGGACGAGACGGTCGTAGGAGCGGCGCCGGCAAGGTGGACGACGACGGGGATGAAGCGAGAGGACGGGATGCAAGGATCCCGGTCCGAAGCCGTGGATGAGAGAGGTCGATCACTTGTAATGGACAACAGTGTCGGGGTATCAGCTCCGGCATGGTGGAGGAGGATGGCGGTGGATGGAGGAGGCTGGGATGGAGAGGGTGTTTTGGCGCCCACGGAGTACGAATGGGGAAATAGAGGGAGAGAGGAAGGGGGAACCATGACTTTAGGGCGCTCTTCTCTCAAATGTGAGGAAATTTACAAACTTAGCCCCTGTTTAAAATTTGCTACATCAAAGCAATATTAGTCGGTTGGGGATAGGACGGTAATCTCGCATACACCGAATATTTGCCGACGAGAGTTTGTTGTTGGCGCCCACCGTGTATGAATCGGGGAGGGAGTCAATTTCGGTCGAGGAGACACTGTGTTTTGGCGCCCACCGTGTATGAATCCCGGTGAGAGGCGGTTATGTCACGTTTGAGTGAAATTACAAACCTACCCATATCAAAACCTATAGAAATCGAGCCGATAGGCTTTGTGTGTCAGGGATAGGCAGTAATTTCCATCTCGCAGATTTTGATTTTGGGCAGTTACTGCAACTTTCCCCGCTTCGTTCAAATTTTTATAGAGCAAGAGTGCACGTTTACCGTGGCAACTCAATTCGGATCCAGTTTGTATTCTATTTTTGTTCGGGTAGGATCCATTTTCGATTGGAATAAAATTCTATATACATCATTTTTATATATACTTTCAAAAGCGCAACAAAGAATTCTGTTCCTTTATATGTATAATATGATTTACAAATAAAATGATATCAAAATCATAAGGTTTAATTCAAAAAATTTAAACCAAATTATGTTCTAATAAAATGTATGGATCAGTAATATCTACATATTAAATAACATAGATGTGCGTGAATTCATATGAGTATGCATGTTTAATAGATCAATTTTGGTTCGAGTATGAATTACATGTATCATCATCTCGAATTCAAATATTTGAATCCCTTTTATGTTGACTCCTTTCACGCCCATCTCTCTTGCATGCATGCTCCTTCATGTTGCTATCACTCTCTTTTCTCCAGCTAACCCCCACGCTCACTTCATGTTTCTCCTATCTTCGCAAACATGGTCTCTCGATGTCTCCCTTGAGAAGTGTCACACTCTCCCTATCATTATACATTACACGGTTTTCATTATCTCTCACGTCTCTACCGTTCTCTAGTATCACTAGGTACCTAAGCTTTCTTTTTCACCGCCACACACAGTCTCACTCGTCTTTCACTTTGTCTTTCCCTCTATGGGGTTCTCTCACACACCCTATATGTCTATAGATATGACTCATACCGCTAAAATTACTCTCTCCTACAAACAAGACATTTGTTGCAGTCTCCTTTCTGTCTCCATCCCAGTTATAAAACTGACATTATTCATTTATTTACTGATCAGACAAACTCCCCCCCTCTCTCTCACACACACACAACTCCTGCTTCCACTCCCCTTCCCGACTACCGTCTCTCTCTCTCACACACACAAAACTCTCGCTTTCGCACCCCGACTCGTATTTCTCTCCCAAAAATTTATCGACTAGCCTATAAATAGGTTTATACACCCGCACACTCGTGCTTCCACTATCTCATACATGTCTCTCTCACGCTCCTTGTATCTATGTAGATTTTTCTTCCCTTTTTGAGACATGCCCTCTCGATCGTGCACACACACAATATCGCCTCATTTTAAGCCGATAGCTCTCGCACACACACTCTTTGTGTCTTTGTCACACATGCACTCCGTCCTCCTCCTCTCTCCCTCTCTCACACACACATGGGCTTTTTGCAACAACTAGCAAGATGCCCGTGCGTTGCACGGAACATCAAGAGGCATTTGTATGAATAGTTTATCTTGTGGGAGAAAAGGATGAACGAGGGAAGGCCTTATTTGCAAATGTGGAGAGGGGTGTGGGTATCTTTTTGCAAAATTGCCATAGTTTCCTTCCTATCCGTCAGAAATAAATCCGACAACCTATATTGCAGGATGGCAGGAACACCATCATCACCAACTCTGTTTTTTATCTCTACTCTTATAAAAAGCATAGTCGGTGATGATGGTGTGCCTGCCATCCTGCAATATAGGCCATCCGATCTATATCTAATGGATAGGAAGGAAACTATGGAAATTTACCCGCACTCCTCTCCACATTTACAAATAAGGCCTTCCCTCGTTCATCCTTTTCTCCCACAATATCTTGATGTTCTGTGCAACGCACGAGCATCTTGCTAGTAAGAGTAGAAATTAGACATATACCACTTCTTGAATCTTGAAACGAACAACATCCATCCCTTATCTCATCAAAACCGCCAAAGGAATATATTTTGAGTGCAACAAAACATATTTTTAGTGATATACATATTTCAAAACTAGACCCTATTTTCTATCAAATCGGTGAATATGTATTAATCTACTTTGATTGTGTGGCAACACATTGGCACATTGCTAGTAGTTATTACCACTGTATAATTTTTTGGACACCAGACAAACGGTGGAGTACATATACGAAGAGAAGAGGCGCACACATGCAGTCGGTCTCTCGCTGTCTCGCACACATGAGAGTTACGTAAAGGCACCATTAACAAATAAACCCTAAAACCCTAGGTGCACGATTGCTACCTTTGTAGGAATACCAGGTACGTGGTGGAGCGCACCTTTGTAGGAATAGTCAGCTCGCATGATAATTTGATCCGTAGGAGTTGATGGTCGGGACCACAGGTGAACGACCTGGAGGCGGTGGCTCGACAGTTGCCACAGATCAAGTAGCCACGTTTAAAATATTATTCTTTAGCGGGATAAGAGTTCCGATTTTCCATGACGCGTTATAAATACTAAGTAGTTTTTAGAACGATTGGTATGGAGCTAAAATGTAATTCATAACTACTACCTCCATGGCGTATGGTTGTATGGGTTTATCTTGCGAGATGTTGAACCTGGTAGTTCTAGGGCAAATACTATGGTTTAGATGTTGGTTTTTAGTAATGAAAATCGGAAGGGGAAACCCCTTGATAAAAAAAACTACTACCTCAGTTCTGGTTTACTAGTCCCCATCGTAGTTTGGATCAAAGTTTGTCCACGAATTTTA
Organism: Triticum urartu; assembly: GCF_003073215.2. Lineage (NCBI taxonomy): Eukaryota > Viridiplantae > Streptophyta > Magnoliopsida > Poales > Poaceae > Triticum > Triticum urartu. The sequence goes on along the minus strand of NC_053028.1, from coordinate 375,320,039 downwards.
CTTGCAAAATGTGAATGGAAAACGAGATTTTGTTATACCCAAACAAAAAAGGACTGGAGGGAGTGATTGCTCTGACATGGACGCGACCTCTCATAGCGCAGGCATTGAACCGGCGCGTCGGCCAAGAGGGCCCCACTGACTGTAGGCCCAGCTGAACACGCCTGCTCGCCGCATGAAACCAGCTTTAGACTGCCCCGCCTGCCTCCATTGAATCCGCGCATGTGCCGGCAACACGTCTGAGGGAGCCCTGGATTAAGCGGTCCTTAGTCGTATGTACTATATGACATGGGCTGGACTAATGGGCCGTGAAGATGCAAGACAAAAGACTTCCTCCCCTGTCCGGATGGGACTCTCCTTGGCGTGGAAGGCAAGCTTAGCGTGCAGATATGGATATTCCTTTCTCTATAAACCGGCTCTGTATAACCCTAGCCCCCTCCGGTGTCTATATAAATTAGAGGGTTTTAGTCCGTAGGGGCAATCATAATCATACATGCTAGACAATTAGGGTTTAGCCATTACGATCTCGTGATAGATCAACTCTTGTAACCCCTATACTCATCAAAGTCAATCAAGTAGGAAGTAGGGTATTACCTCCATCGAGAGGGCCCGAACCTGGGTAAAACATCGTGTCCCTTGTCTCCTGTTACCGTCAATCCTTAGATGCACAGTTCGGGGCCCCCTACCCGAGATCTGCCGGTTTTGACACCGACATTGGTGCTTTCATTGAGATTTCTGCTGTGTTATCGCCAGTAGGTTCGATGGCCCCATCAACCATCTATAACAATGTTGCCCTGAGGGAGGTCTTTCTCCCCGGCCAGATCTTCATGTTCAGCGGCTTCGCCTTGCGGGCCAACTCGATTGGCCATCTAGAGCAGATCGACAGCTATGCCCCAGGTCACCAGATTAGTTTTGGAAATCTGGATTATGTCGCTGATATCCGAGGAGACTTGATCTTCCAAGGGTTCGCGACCCCAACCTCTGCTCCGGCCCTAAATCCAGAGCGCGTGTCCAGGTCTGAAGACGGGATTCCCGAGCCCGCCGGACTCTCTGCGGTTGTTAAGCCTGGTACGGGAGAATCGGAGGAAGCAATGTCACCGACAATCATTATGAAGACGAACCCTTCTCCGAACACTAACCCCAGGCCCTCGGGGTAGGCATCGTGTGAGCTCGGCCAAGGAGTTCCCTCCCCGGCATAGTCCATCCTCCCTGACCGAACCTCGCCTTTAGGCGAGGCTCTGGACTTAATGCGATCCCTCGCCATTACAGAGGAGCAACGTTCGAACTACGCCCAGTCCGGACTAGGGGCTGAGAGCAGGGAATTTTACATCCCACCCACTACCCAGTTCATAGCCACTGTTGAGGACTTAACCGACATGCTCGATTACGGCTCCGAAGATATCAATAGTATAGACGACGATGCCAAAGAAGAGCAAGCCCAAAACACGCTGTTTACCGGACAATGGACGGCCACCTCTTCGTACGACGTGTATATGGTGGATACACCCAATGAGAGTAACAACGATAGTGAGAAAAATCCAGTTGAGGATATACCTCATGAGACTCAACCAAAGTGCCGACGTCAGCGGCGCTGCTCTAAATCACGCCGTGGAAAAGATAGCAATATTGGCACCGGAGAGAACAACACTTCGGACGATGCCGAAGAACAAGAGGACCCCGTCGAGCCAACCTCCGAACAGGATGATCGGGAAGATGGGCAAATTAGCCCTGATGACTAGGCTATAAACGAAGACTCGGAGGATAGTAATTATATTCCACCCTCCGAAGAGGAGGTCAGCCTTGGCAAAGAAGACTTTATCCTGCCGGAGGAACCGCTCGAGCGGGAGTGCTTTAGGCGCAGGCTAATAGCCACTACAAGGAGCCTGAAAAAGAAGCAACGGCAGCTCCAAGTTGACCAAGATCTGCTCAACGATAGGTGGACTAACGTCCTGGCAGCCGAGGAATATGGCCTCGAACGCCCAACCAAGAGTTACCCAAAATGTAAGCTGCTACCTCAATTCAACGACGAGGCACGGAAGCCCATACCATCAACACGTAATGCAGCCGACCGGCCACCACGTGGCGGTGACAAAATGGCACCTCAAGCCAAACACCAGCCCACGCTACCTCTCCGAAAAAGTAGAGACACAACAGCTCGATGACATACATATGATAACCCACAAGTATAGGGGATCGCAGCAATTTTCGAGGGTAGAGTATTCAACCCAAATTTATTGATTCGACACAAGGGGAGCCATAGAATATTCTCAAGTATTAACAGTTGAGTTGTCAATTCAACCGCACCTAAAAGACTTAATATCTACAGCAAAGTATTTAGTAGGAAAGTAACATGGAAGTAACGGTAATGGTGGCAAAAGCAACAATAATAGTTTTGTAGTGATTGTAACAGTGGCAACGGAAAAGTAACTAAGCAAAGAACAATATGTGAAAAGCTCGTAGGCAATGGATCAGTGATTGATAATTATGGCAGATGCGATTCTTCATGCAACACTTATAACATAGGGTGACACAAAACTAGCTCCAGTTCATCAATGTAATGTAGGCATGTATTCCAAATATAGTCATACGTGCTTATTGAAAAGAACTTGCATGACATCTTTTGTCCTACCCTCCCGTGGCAGCGGGGTCCTATTGGAAACTAAGGGATATTAAGGCCTCCTTTTAATAGAGTACCGGACCAAAGCATTAACACTTAGTGAATACAAGAACTCCTCAAACTATGGTCATCAACGGGAGTGGTCCCGATTATTGTTACTTCAGGGTTACTCAATCATAACACATAGTAGGTGACTATTGACTTGCAAAATAGGATCAAGAACTCACATATATTCATGAAAACATAATAGGTTCAGATATGAAATCATGGTACTCGGGCCCTAGTGACAAGCATTAAGCATAGCAAAGTCATAGAAACATCAATCTCAGAACATAATGGATACTAGGGATCAAACGCTAACAAAACTAACTCGATTACATGATAAATCTCATCCAACCCATCACTGTCCAGCAAGCCTACGATGGAATTACTCACGCACCGCGGTGAGAATCATGAAATTCGTGATGGAGGAAGGTTGATGATGATGATGGTGACGAATTCCCCTCTCCGGAGCCCCAAACGGACTCCAGATAAGCCTTCCTGAGAGAGATTAGGGCTTGGCGGCGGCTCCGTATTGTAAAACGCGATGAATCCTTCTCTCTAATTTTTTTCTCCCCGAACGTGAATATATAGAGTTGGAGTTGAGGTCGGTGGAGCATCAGGGGGCCCATGAGATAGGGAGCGCGCCCTAGGGGGGGTGGGCGTGCCCCCCACCCTCGTGGACAGGGTGTGGGACCACTGGTGTTGATTCTATCGCCAGTATTTTTTATATATTCCAAAAATATTCTCCGTGAAGTTTCAGGTCATTCCAAGAACTTTTATTTCTGCACAAAAATAACACCATGGGAATTCTGCTGAAAACAACGTCAGTCCGAGTTTGTTCCATTCAAATCATGCAAGTTAGAGTCCAAAACAAGGTCAAAAGTGTTTGGAAAAGTAGATACGATGGAGACGTATCAACTCCTCCAAGCTTAAACCTTTTATTGTCCTCAAGCAATTCAGTTGACAAACTGAAAGTGATAAAGAAAAACTTTTACAAACTCTATTTGATCTTGTTGTAAATATGTAAAGCCAACATTCAAGTTTTCAGCAAAGATTATCAACTAACCATATTCACAATAACATTTAGGTCTCATGTTTACTCATATCAATGGCATAATCAACTAGCGAGTAATAATAGGAAATCTTGGATGACAACACTTCCTCAAAACAATCATAATATGATATAACAAGATGGTATCTCGCTAGCCCTTTCTAAGACCGAAAAACATAAATACGGAGCACCTCTAAAGATCAAGGACTGACTAAACATTATAATTCATGGTAACGGAGATCTAGTCACAATCATACTCAATGTAAACTAATAGTAATGCATGCAAATGACAACGGTGCTCTCCAACTAGTGCTTTTTAATAAGAGGATGATGACTCAACATAAAAGTAAATAGATAGACCCTTCGTAGAGGGAAGTAGGGATTTGTAGAGGTGCTAGAGCTAGATTTTGAAATAGAGATGAATAATATTTTGAGTGGTATACTTTCATTGTCAACATAACAATCGAGAGATCTCGCTATCTTCCATGCTACACACATTATATGCGGTTCCCAAGAAGAATGGTAAAGTTTATACTCCCCCTACCACCAACAAACATCAATCCATGGCTTGTCCGAAACAACGGGTGCCTCCAACTAACAACTATCCTGGGGGAGTTCTGTTTGCAATTATTTTAATTTAAGCATGGGACTGGGCATCCCGGTTACCAGCCATTTTCTCGTGAATGAGGAGCGGAGTCCACTCCTCTTGAGAATAACCCACCTAGCATGGAAGATATAGACAACCCTAGTTGATACATGAGCTATTTGAGCATACAAAACAGAATTTCATTTGAAGGTTTAGAGTTTGGAACATACAAATTTACTTGGAGCGATAGGTACACACCGCATATAGGAAGGTATGGTGGACTCATATGGAATAACTTTTGGGGTTTATGGAAGTGGATGCACAAGCAGTATTCCCGCTTAGTACAAGTGAAGGCTAGAAAGAGACTGGGAAGCAAACAGCTAGAGAGCGACAATAGTCATGAACGTGCATTAAAATTAATCAACACTGAATGCAAGCATGAGTAGGATATAATTCACCATGAACATAAATATCGTCGAGGCTATGTTGATTTTGTTTCAACTACATGTGTGAACATGTGCCAAGTCAAGCCACTCGAATCGTTCAAAGGAGGATACCACCCTATCATACCACATCACAACCATTTTAATAGCATGTTGGCACGCAAGGTAAACCATTATAAACTCCTAGCTAATTAAGCATGGCCTGAGCAACTATAATCTCTAATTGTCATTGCAAACATGTTTCATTCATAATAGGCTGAAACAGGAATGATGAACTAATCATATTTACAAAAACAAGATAGGTCGAGTTCATACCAGCTTTTCTTATCTCAATCAGTTCATCATATATCGTCATTATTGCCTTTCACTTGCACGACAGAACGGTGTGGATAATAATAATAGTGCATGTGCATTGGACTAAGCAGGAATCTTCAAGCATTCGATACAAGGGAGAAGAAAAGGTAACATTGGTTCTTGGTTAGATCAACAATAATGCATATGAGAGCCACTGAACATTTTCATCATGGTCTTCTCCTCTCGACCCCCAAATAAAAGAAAAGAAACAAAACTATTTACACGAGAAAGCTCCCAACAAGCAAAAGAAGAACGAGAAATCTTTTGTGTTTTCTTTTAATTACTACTACTACAGGCATGGAAAGTAAACTAGCTAAAAGCTACAACTATTTTTTTTGTTTTTATTAAGGTTTTTCAAACACACAAGAAGAAGGCTAAAAAAAGAAATTAAACTAGCATGGATAATACAATGAAAAAGTATGATCACCGACAACTTAAATGAATGTGTGAACATGAATGTAATGTCGGTGAGAAATACGTACTCCCCCAAGCTTAGGCTTTTGGCCTAAGTTGGTCTATGGCCAGGGCTGGCCTGGTAGATATCCAAAGTTGTAACTGGGGTCGTACTGAGATGCACCAGCTACTGCCTGACGAGCTGCAGCTTGGAGGCGAGCTGCGTCCGTCCTCCTCTCATACTCGTTCACCTCCTCCCTGGTTATAACATATCTCCTTTTTGCCTGAAAGTCAAAGAAAGTAGGAGTAGGGAGAGCAACATGGACGGTGCGCCGTCTGTCAAAGATTAGTCGGTACTGGAGGAACCGATCGTTCCTCTCAAGAAACTGGAGGCGAACCATAGCATCATAATCTAGACAAGCAGGAGGCAACTCCATATCATTTCCATGCATGGGTATATCAAGATAGTTAGTGCTACCTCTTGAGCACTGCATTGCTTTTCCCTTGAAGAGGAAAGGGTGATGCAGCCAAGTAGCGTAAGTATTTCCCTCAGTTTTTGAGAACCAAGGTATCAATCCAGTAGGAGACTACACGCAAGTCCCTCGTACCTACACAAACAAATAAGAACGTTGCAACCAATGCGATAAAGGGGTTGTCAATCCCTTCACGGTCACTTACGAGAGTGAGATCTGATAGAGATAATAATAATATAAATATTTTTGGTATTTTTAAGATATAGATTGAAAGTAAAGATTGCAAAATAAAATAGATTGGAAACTTATATGACAAAATATAGACCCGGGGGCCATAGGTTTCACTAGTGGCTTCTCTCAAGATAGCATAAGTATTACGGTGGGTGAACAAATTGTTGTCGAGCAATTGATAGAAAAGTGCATAGTTATGAGAATATCTAGGCATGATCATGTATATAGGCATCACGTCCGCGATAAGTAGACCGAAACGATTCTGCATCTACTACTATTACTCCACACATCGACCGCTATCCAGCATGCATCTAGAGTATTAAGTTCATAAGAACAGAGTAACACATTAGGAAAGATGACATGATGTTGAGGGATAAACTCAAGTAATATGATATAAACCCCATCTTTTTATCCTTGATGGCAACAATACAATACATACCTTGCTGCCCCTGCTGTCACTAGGAACGGACACCGCAAGATTGAACCCAAAGCTAAGCACTTCTCCCATTGCAAGAAAGATCAATCTAGTAGGCCAAACCAAACTGATAATTCAAAGAGACTTGCAAAGATAACCAATCATACATAAAAGATTTTAGAGAAGAATCAAATATTGTTCATAGATAAACTTGATCATAAACCCAAAATTCATCGGATCTCGACAAACACACCGCAAAAAGAGTTACATCAAATAGATCTCCAAGAAGATCGAGGAGAACATTGTATTGAGATCCAAAGAGAGAAAAGAAGCCATCTAGCTAATAACTATGGAACCGAAGGTCTGTGGTAAACTACTCACACATCATCAGAGAGGCTATGGTGTTGATGTAGAAGCCCTCCGTGATCGATTCCCCCTCCGGTGGAGCTCCGAAAAAGGCCCCAAGATGGGATCTCTTGGGTAAAAAAGGTTGCGGCGGTGGAAATATGGTTTCGTGGTGCTCCTGGATGTTTTCGCGGTATATGGATATACATAGGAGGAAGAAGTAAGTCAGTGTAGCTGCGAGGGGCCCATGAGGGCGCGGGGCGCGCCCAGGGGGGCCAGGTGCGCCTCCCTGCCTCGTGGCCGCCTCGTTTCTTTCTTGACGTCTACTCCAAGTCCCCTGGATCACGTTTGCTCCAAAAATAACTCTCCGAAGGTTTCATTCCGTCAGGATTCCGTTTGATATTCCTTTTTTGCGAAACACTGAAATAGGCAAAAAACAGCAATTTGCACTAGGCCTTGGGTTAGTAGGTTAGTCCCAAAAATAATATAAAAGTGTATAAATAAGCCCATTAACATCTAAAACAGATAATATAATAGCATGGAACAATAAAAAATTATAGATAAGTTGGATACGTATCAAGCATCCCCAAGCTTTATTCCCGCTCGTCCTCGAGGAGGTAAATGATAAAAACAGAATTTTTGATGTGGAATGCTACCTAGCATAATTATCAATGCAATTTTCTTTATTGTGGCATGAATATTTAGATCCGAAAGATTCAAGACAAAAGTTTAATATTGACATAAAAACAATAGTACTTCAAGCATACTAACTAAGCAACCATGTCTTCTCAAAATAACATGGCAAAAGAAAGTTCATCCCTACAAAATCATATAGTTTGGTCATGCTTGATTTTTGTCACACAAGAATGCTCTCATCTTGCACAACCCCGATGACAAGCCAAGCAATTGTTTCATACTTTAGTAATCTCAAACTTTTTTGAACTTTCACGCAATACATGAGCGTGAGCCATGGATATAGTACTATGGGTGGAATAGAATAATATGATGGGGGTTATGTGGAGAAGACAAAAAAGGAGAAAGTCTCACATCGACGCGGCTAATCAACGGGCTAGGGAGATGCCCATCAATTGATGTCAATGCAAGGAGTAGGGATTGCCATGCAATGGATGCACTAGAGCTATAAATGTATGAAAGCTCAACAAAAGAAACTAAGTGGGTGTGCATCCAACTTGCTTGCTCACGAAGACCTAGGGCATTCGAGGAAGCCCATTGTTGGAATATACAAGCCAAGTTCTATAATGAAAAATTCCCACTAGTATATGAAAGTGACAAAACAAGAGACTCTCTATCATAAAGATCATGGTGCTACTTTGAAGCACAAGTGTGGAAAAAGAGGATAGTAGCATTGTCCCTTTTTTGGGCCTTTCCCCTTTTTTATTTGGCCTTTCTCTTATTTTTTTATTTGGGACAATGCTCTATTAATGATGTTCATCACACTTCTATTTTTTTACAACTCGATACTAGAACAAAATATGACTCTATATGAATGCCTCCGGCGGTGTACCGGGAATGTATCAAGAGTGACATGTAAGATAAATTATGCATGGTGGATTTGCTAGAAATACGATGTTAACTACATGATCATGCAAAGCAATATGACAATGATGAAGCGTGTCATAAATTAAACGGTGGAAAGTTGCATGGCAATATATCTCGGAATGGCTATGGAAATGCCATAATAGGTAGGTATGGTGGCTGTTTTGAGGAATATATAAGGAGGTTTATGTGTCATAGAGCGTATCATATCACGGGGTTTGGATGCACCGGCGAAGTTTGCACCAACTCTGAAGGTGAGAAAGGGCAATGCATGGTACCGAAGAGGCTAGCAATGATGGAAAGGTGAGAGTGCGTATAATCCATGGACTCAACATTAGTCATAAAGAACTCACATACTTATTGAAAATTTCTACAAGTCATCAAAAACCAAGCATTACGCACATGCTCCTAGGGGGATAGATTGTTAGGGAAAGACCATTGCTCGTCCCCGACCGCCACTCATAAGGAAGACAATCAAAGAACACCTCATGTTTCAAATTTGTTACACAACGATTACCATACGTGCATGCTACAGGACTTGTAATCTTCAACACAAGTATTTCTCAAATTCACAACTACTCAACTAGCACACTCTAATATCACCATCTTTACATCTCAAAACAATTATCAAGTATCAAACTTCTCATAGTATTCAATGCACTTTCTATGATAGTTTTTATTATACCCATCTTGGATGCCTATCATATTAGGACTAGTTTCATAACCAAAGAAAATCACCATGCTGCTCTAAAGGAATCTCAAAATAATATAAATGAAGCATGAGAGATCAATAATGTCTATAAAATAAAACCACCGCCGTGCTCTAAAAGATATAAGTGAAGCACTAGAGCAAAATTATCTATCTCAAAAGATATAAGTGAAGCACATAGAGTATTCTAATAAATTCCAATTCATGTGTGTATCTCCAAAAAGGTGTGTACAGCAAGGATTATTGTGGTAAATTAAAAAGCAAAGAATCAAATCATACAAGACGCTCCAAGCAAAACACATATCATGTGGTGAATAAAATATAGCCTCAAGTAAAGTTACCGATGGAAGAAGGCAAAAGAGGGGATGCCTTCTGGGGCATCCCCAAGCTTAGGCTTTTGGTTGTCCTTGAATTTTACCTTGGGGTTCCTTGGTCATCCCCAAGCTTAGGCTCTTTCCACTCCTTGTTCCATAATCCATCAAATCATTACCCAAAACTTGAAAACTTCACAACACAAAACTCAACAGAAAATCTCATGAGCTCCGTTAGTATAAGAAAACAAACCACCACTTAAGGTACTGTAATGAACACATTATTTATTTATATTGGTGTTAAACCTACTGTATTCCAACTTCTCTATGGTTCATACTCTCCGATACTAGCCACAGATTCATCAAAATAAGCAAACAACACACAAAAAATAGAACAATCTGTAGTAATCTGTAGGTTTTGAATAATTCTGTAACCCCACAAATTCTGAAATAAATTAGTGGATGTGAGGAATTTTTCTATTAATCATCTGCAAAATGAATCAACCTAATCGCACTCTCCAGTAAAAAATGGCAGCAAATCTCGTGAGCGCTAAAGTTTCTGTTTTTTACAGCAAGATCACTAAAACTTTCCCCAAATCTTCCTAAAGGTTCTACTTGGCACAAACACTAATTAAAATCATAGAACCACATCTAAAAAGAGGCTATATGAAATATTTATTACTAAACAGAACCAAAAAGCAAGAAACAAAAATAAAATTGGGTTGCCTCCCAACAAACGCTATCTTTTAACGCCCCTAGCTAGGCATAAAAACAAGAATAGATCTAGGTATTATCATCTTTGATATGCAATCCATAAGTGGCTCTCATAATAGATTCATAAGGTAATTTAATTTTCATTCTAGGAAAGTGTTCCATGCCTTTCCTTAACGGAAATTGGAATCTAATATGCCCTTGTGTCATATTAATAATTGCACCAATTGTTCTAAGGAAAGGTCTACCAAGAATAATGGGACATGTAGGATTGTAATCAGTATCAAGAACAATGAAATCTACGGGCACATAATTCCTATTTGCAACAATAAGAACATCATTAATCCTTCCCATAGGTTTCTTAATAGTGGAATCCGCAAGATGAAAATTTAAAGAACAATCATCAAATTCACGGAAACCTAACACATCACACAATGTTTTTGGAATCGTGGAAACGCTAGCACCCAAATCACATAAAACATAGCATTCATGATCTTTAATTTTATTTTTAATACTAGGTTCCCACTCATCATGAAGTTCTCTAGGGATAGAAACTTCTAATTCAAGATTTTCTTCATAATATTGTATTAAAGCATCAACGATATGTTTGGTAAAAGCTTTATTCTGACTATACGCATGCGGAGAATTTAGCACGGATTGCAACAAGGAAATACAATCTATTAAAGAGCAATTATCATAATTAAATTGTGGGCTCATTGCTCTGTAAAGTTTTGACCTCTCCAATCCCACTTTTACCAATTTTTGCATCAAGATCTAAAAACTCCGAATCATTGGGACGCCTTTTAACTAAAGTTGACTCATCTCCAGTCCCATCATTATCAAGATTCATATTGCAAAACAAAGATTTAATAGGAGACACATCAATCACTTTTAGATCTTCATCCTTATTATCATCGAAACTAGAAGAACACACTTTTATGAAGCAATCTTTGTTAGCACGCATCCTAGCGGTTCTTTCTTTGCACTTATCAATGGAAATTCTCATGGCTTTGAGAGACTCATTGATATCATGCTTAGGTGGAATAGATCTAAGTTTCAAAGAATCAACATCAATAGAAATTCTATCCATGTTCCGAGCCAACTCATCAATCTTAGAAAAAATTTCTTCAATCAAAGCAGTGGAACTCTTTTGCGAACTAATAAATTCTTTAATACTAGATTCAAAATCAGAGGGAATATTATTATAATTTCCATAAGAATTGTTGTAGGAATTACCATAGTTATTAGAGAAATTACTAGGATACGGCCTAGGATCAAAGTTTCCTCTATACGCGTTGTTACCAAAATTGTTCGTACCAACAAAATTCACATCCATAGATTAATTATTATTCTCAATCAAAGTAGACAAAGGCATATCATTAGGATTAGAAGAAACACTCTTATTAGCAAACAATTTCATAAGTTCATCCATCTTTCCACTTAAAACATTAATTTCTTCTATAGCATGAACTTTTTTACTAGTAGATCTTTCGGTGTGCTATTGAGAATAATTAACCATAATATTATCTAGGAATTTGGTAGCTTCTCCTAAACAGATTTCCATAAAAGTGCCTCCCATGCCGAATCTAAAAGATTTCTAGAAGCAAAATTCAATCCAGCATAAAATTTTTGTATGATCATCCATAAATTCAAACCATGTGTAGGGCAATTACGAATCATTAATTTCATCCTCTCCCAAGATTGTGCAACATGCTCATGATCTAGTTTCTTAAAATTAATAATATCATTTCTAAGAGAGATGATCTTAGCAGGAGGAAAATACTTGATAAAAGCATCTTTGCACTTGTTCCAAGAATCAATACTATTTTTAGTCAAAGACGAAACCAAGTTTAGCATGATCTCTAAGCAAAAACGGAAATAGCTTCAATTTAACAATATCATTATCCACATCTTTCTTCTTTTGCATATCACACAAATAAACAAAGTTGTTTAGATGGGTAGCGGCATCTTCACTTGGAAGGCCAGAGAACGAATCTTTCATGACAAGATTCAGCAAAGCAGTATTAATTTCACAAGATTCAGCATCGGTAAGAGGAGCAATCAGAGTGCTAATAAAATCATTATTGTTGGTATTGGAAAAATCACACAATTTAGTATTATCTTGAGCCATCGTGACAAACAATCCAACACACAAACAAGCAAGAGGCAAACAGAAAAAGAGGTCAAATGGAAAAAGAGGCGAGCGGAAAAAGAGGGCGAATAAAACAGCAAGGGTGAAGTGGGGGAGAGGCAAATGGCAAATAATGTAATGCGAGGATAAGAGTTTGTGATGGGTACCTGGTATGTATTGAATTGTGCATAGATCTCCTCGGCAACGGCGCCAGAAATCCTTCTTGCTACCTCTTGAGCACTGCATTGGTTTTCCCTTGAAGAGGAAAGGGTGAAGCAGCAAAGTAGCGTAAGTATTTCCCTCAATTTTTGAGAACCAAGGTATCAATCCAGTAGGAGACTACACACAAGTCCCTCGTACCTACACAAACAAATAAGAACCTCGCAACCAACGCGATACAGGGGTTGTCAATCCCTTCACGGTCACTTACGAGAGTCGGATCTGATAGAGATAATAATAATAAGATAAATATTTTTGGTATTTTTATGATATAGATTGAAAGTAAAGATTGCACAATAAAATAGATTGGAAACTTATATGATAAAAGATAGACCCGAGGGCCATAGGTTTCACTAGTGGCTTCTATCAAGATAGCATAAGTATTACGGTGGGTGAACAAATTACTGTCGAGCAATTGATAGAAAAGTGCATAGTTATGAGAATATCTAGGCATGATCATGTATATAGGCATCACGTCCGCGACAAGTAGACCGAAATGATTCTCCATCTACTACTATTACTCCACACATCGACCGCTATCCAGCATGCATCTAGAGTATCAAGTTCATAAGAACAGAGTAACGCATTAGGCAAGATGACATGATGTAGAGGGATAAACTCAAGAAATATGATATAAACCCCATCTTTTTATCCTCGATGGCAACAATATAATACGTGCCTTGCTGCCCCTGCTGTCACTGGGAAATGACACCACAAGATTGAACCCAAAGCTAAGACTTCTCCCATTGCAAGAAAGATCAATCTAGTAGGCCAAACCAAACTGATAATTCGAAGAGACTTGCAAAGATAACCAATCATACATAAAATATTTCAGAGAAGAATCAAATATTTTTCATACATAAACTTGATCATAAACCCACAATTCATCGGATCTCGACAAACACACCGCAAAAAGAGTTACATCAAATAGATCTCTAAGAAGATCGAGGAGAACATTGTATTGAGATCCAAAGAGAGAGAAGAAGCCATCTAGCTAATAACTATGGACCCGAAGGTCTGTGGCAAACTACTCACACATCATCGGAGTGGCTATGGTGTTGATGTAGAAGCCCTCCGTGATCGATTACCCCTCCGGCGAAGCTCCAGAAAGGGCCCCAAGATGGGATCTCTTGGGTACAGAAGGTTGCGGCAGTGGAAATAGGATGTCATGGTGCTCTTGGATGTTTTCGGGGTATATGGACATATATAGGAGGAAGAAGTAGGTCAGTGGAGCTGTGAGGGGCCCACGAGAGTGGGGGCACGCCCTTGGGGGGCAGGCGCGCCTCCTTGCCTTGTGGCCGCCTCGTTTCTTTCTTGATGTCTACTCCAAGTCCCCTAGATCACGTTTGTTCCAAAAATAACTCTCCCGAAGGTTTCATTCTGTTTGGATTCCGTTTGATATTCCTTTTCTGCAAAACACTGAAATAGGAAAAAACAATTTGCACTGGGCCTTGGGTTAGTAGGTTAGTCCCAAAAATAATATAAAAGTGTATAAATAAGCCCATTAACATCCAAAACATATAATATAATAGCATGGAACAATCAAAAATTATAGATATGTTGGAGACGTATCAGTTAGCTACATGAGTTGCATAAATTCAACCAAACAAATCTCCACTTATACTGTTGTGATGCAACCTACGTGCAACAATGGCCCCCACATTATATTGTTTATCACCTAATACCGCACTCTTGAGGACACTAAGATCTAGAACACACATGTGACAAGCCTCATCTTTACCTTTGATGCATCTACCAATGAAGAGAGCAAAATAATGTATGGAAGGGAAATGAATGCTCCCTATGGTGGCTTGTGTGATTTCTCTAGATTCCCCCACAGTAATACTAGCAAGAAAGTCTTTACATTCAGATTTGCGAGGTTCACTAACCTTGCCCCACTGCAGGAGTTTACAAGCAGTATTAAAATCTTCTAGGTCCATGGTATATGATTTATCATAAATATCAAATAAAACAGTGTGAGAATTGCACGAGGATGTAAATTTAAACCTTCTCACAAATGAATCAGTTAGATAGAGGTATTGCTGGCACTTATCTGACACGAAGCTCTCAAGATTAGCGTTACGCACATACGCGTCAAATTCATACTTGATGCTTTCATGGACCATGAAATCCTCTGAGGGCCATTCACTAGGTCACGCTTGAGCTTCCCTTGGTAGTTCATTGTCCGGCTCACGTATCACGAGCCTTAGGCCTTTCTTCCTTGAGGAACCACCTTGGTACATTTTCCTAAACATATTTCTTCCTCTAATAACTATGTGACTCAAAATAAAAGTGAATCAAACTCAACAAGATTGATAGCAAATACTCCCACAAGTGCCTAGAGGCCATATCATGCATTAAAACTACTTTTTACCACATAAATTTGACATGCAAGCTCAAGAACAGGGTCATCTAAGAAGCAAAAAATTGTAATAAATAAAGAACTAGAACAAAAACTAATTGGACCATTGGAGGAGTCACATACCGAAGAACAATCCCCCAAAGCAGTTTTGTGAATGGAGCTTTGAGCAAGGAGATCGAAAATGGCAGCAAGATGAGCTAGAACTCGGGTTTCATCTAGTGGAGGATTTTTTCTAGAGGAAGATGGAGTGTTTGGGTGAAAGAATAAGTGGAGGGGTCCACATGGGGTCCATGAGGAAGGGGGCGTGCCCCAGGGGGTGGGGGGCGCGCCCTAGACCCTCATGGCTAGGTGGTGGGTCCCCCTGGTGTGTTCTTAGTGCCAATCTATACCTACTATTAAAGGGAATAGCTATTCTTGGTTTGGTTTAGTCCTTTTCGTTTGGTTTACACGTTAAGCGATTTGTGCCAGATACTTGTACGTTGATGGGCCTTTTATGGGCTTTTATAGAAACCGCGGAAAATAATTGGGTCAAAATAAATCAACATTGTGGAAATTAAACACATTTCCTCCTGTCTAGCTCTTCGATGGAACAACCAACGACCTATGCGCCTTTCACATTTACTAATCCCAACTCGCTCTAAATATACGAGTGGCAGTCAATATGTTTAGGACGAGCTAATTAAGCGAATGAGCTAATAAAGGAAGGATTGTGGGCTTGAATAGAATATTTAAACGGATGTGACTAATTAAAGAAAGGACTATGGGTAAACCGGTGGAATAACTAAAAGAAAGATTGTGATCTTAATAAATTTTACATGAAGGATTTGAGGTAAAAAGGTAGTGTTGGGGATATAGCTACCAGGTATGACCCGCCCAGGAGGGGCCGGGTCAACCCCAATGGCGGGTTACGGAAAGAAGCCCAGTAATATTCAAGGTGATAGTGTATTAAGAATTGTAAAAGGCATAAGTCCAAAGGCGGCTTAAGGCCCAACATTGTAAACCGACTTATGTAAAGAAAGTCTTGTATAGAAAGGCATGTAAAAGAAGTCACCGAGCCGGACACATTTTATGAGACGGCCAGGACTCTGTAGGCCGCCAGGCGTCAACCCGTGTATATAAGGGGACGACCCGGCGGAGGCTTAGGGCAAGAAACAACCAGATCGAGAACCAAGCCAGCGAGTTGAGCCCCTTGGAGATCGAAACCTCAGCAATACCAAACCCAACTAGATGTAGGCTTTTACCTTCATCGTAAGGGGCCGAACTAGTATAAAAAATCTCTTGTGTCATTTGTCCCGATTAACCCCTTTAAGCTTCCTAGTGCGATGGCCCTGCGACTAAGTCCTTGCTCTAGGACATCTTCCGTGTCAACTCCACGACAGTTGGCGCCCACCGTGGGGCCAGCGCACGGTGGATTGGAGTTCTTGAAGGGCAACTTCAAAGGGCTCAAGGGATATGCTATGGGCCGGATGACCAAGAGTCATTGTGGCAAGCTCTACATCAATGAAGAAGGCTGGGGCCCTGATGCCGGCTCAATCGAGTAGGGGTACGGGGTCCCCTTCGGCGGAATTCACATCTTCATCGGTCAGATCGGCGAGTCAGGCCCTGAGCCGGACGTCCGCACCGACCTCATCGAAACGGCTCAGCGTGCAAGGACCACCCGTGTTCAATCTGTCGTGAAGCATGCCTTCGTGGGCTACATCCACGGTGGTGAATACTCTGAATGATCGGTAATGGGAGGTGAGACAGCCGTCTGTTCTGACACTACATTGTCAACAGGTGAGACGGACTCTCTATACCAGTTACAAGACGGCATGCTCGGGGGTTGTTCCGATGGCAGCAGTATTCCGGACCCCTTTGAGCCGCCAAATTGGGCCAGAGTCTTCATGGCGGGCACACAGCCCGGACAGAACTCTACCGCAGCGACGGCAGCAGCTACCGGGTCGGCTGCAACCGGGTCAGGAGACCCCACACGCCCCTGGCTCAGATTTTAATGGACCTCATGGATAAGCTGATGACTCTGTTAACCGTCGCAGTAGAGCCAGCGGATAAAGCCCAACACGACGCAGAGGTGGCATGCGTGCGTGATGAGATGGTGCAAGCTAAGGAAAATCTAGCCGCGGAGGAAACCCGGATGGCAGCAGAACGAGCAGCTCTGGATGCTCGTGCTCAACAATTTCAAGCAGAAACTTTCCAGCTCTCGGTGGATCTTAACGCATCAAACGAGGTCAGGAGGAGGAGCATCAGAAAACTCAGTCACGTCTTTCTCTGACGCTAGATCCGAGGAACCTGTTCCATGCACCCGGGGCTGGGGGGAGCAACCCGCCGAAGGTAAACTGGGTCACGACCCCCGGTGCACCAGTTCAGTCATGCTCCATGGAGCCACCTCGTATAAACGCAGCTCCTCCTCATTATGTGCCAACACCTCCAGGTCACTTCTCCAACCCTCTGGAAAACCTCATCGCAGCGTCGGCTCATTTGGCGGCTCTCCCAATGGAAGGCGACTCGCCAGCAGCAATTGAAACCCGGAGGGTAAGAGAACTACTTCAAACAGCTCTGGCCCAGCAAGATGCATACTCCTACAGTCGAGACAGGATCCATTCAACTCCTCGCCCAAGCCGGTGCCCGAGTTACAGTAGGCACATGGACTCTGCAGAGATGTCAAGTAATGCTCGGCGCCACAACCGGCCATATAGGCATGAGCCGGTGCGGGCTGGAGCCCTTAATTTAGCGGATCAAGAGAGGATTCGTCAAGAGGCGGAATGAGCGGCTCAAATGGGGCAGAGCAGGCGGCTCATCAAACCTTTCCGGCTTATCCAGCAACCTCGGTTGAGGCAGGAGTGGCCACAAGAACCGGAGGCGTGCCTTGCTTGTTGCCGGCCATACGCAATGAGCGGTTGCCAAAGGACTTCAAAGGGGCCTCGTAAGGTGCCTAATTACACGGCTGACCTACAACCGGGGGCTTGGATTGAGAGTTATGAGATGGCTATGGAACTGTTGGAGGTTAGCGACGCTGCAATGGCCAAGTACTTTACCATGATGTTGGATGGAACAGCTCGTACTTGGTTGAAGGGATTGCCACCCAATTCTATCGGCTCATGGGCAGAGTTGAAAGCCCGGTTCTTCCAGAACTTTAAGGACACGTGTAAGCAGCCTATGTCCATTGTGGATCTGACCAATTGCAAGCAAGAGGATGGTGAATCCACAACCCATTGGGTGCGCCGAGTCAAAGAGATAATACATTCATCTGATAAAATGGACGCCGGCTCAACAGTTTTAATGTTGGAGAAAAATTGCCGTTTTGAACTTCTAAAGAAGTAGCTGGGGCGGCTCAAATGCGACTGTAATGACATGGGAACGTTGATGGCGGCTCTCGTTAAGTATGCTGGTTCTGATACCACCAAGGACCCGGTGTCTGACGAAGAAAAGGCAACAAAGGGAAAGAAGAACGGCAACGGCAAGGGTCACCAGCATAACCCGGCAAATCAGGTAGGTAATAAACGTAAGGATGATGAGTTTGTTGCTAATACTAATGCATAGGGAGGTAATCAACGGCGCAAGGGCAGACAGCCCCCTCGATCTGGTGGGTCAGGCCCCACCCTAGGGCAGTTGTTGAATGAACCTTGTCCAAAGCACGGCACCCGGGAGAAACCAGCCACTCACCTGTGGAAAGATTGCACGATCATGAAGGCATTTAAAAATTCAAATACATTTGATGGGGGTCACGGCCCAGGTGGCAGTTCAGGTGGAGGCGGCTTTCAGGGCCCGGACACCGGTTCAGGCAGAGGAGGTTTTCACGGTCAAGGTTATCCTGGTCACCAAGGAGGATATAATCAGCAACCCGGCCAAGGTAATCAGCAGCAGCAATCCGGTTATCAGAGCAACCCGAAGCAGCTGAGTAGTGGGCAATATCATGTATTTACCACCAGCTTATGTAAGAGGGACCAGAAACTTCACAAGAGAGCCGTCAATGCCGTTGAGCCGGCGGTTCCACGTTATCTACGTTGGTCAGAGCAGCCAATTGTGTGGAGCAGAGAGGACCACCTGCCCCGGGTTGATAATCTGGGTCACTTGGCTTTGGTAGTGGCACCTTAGGTCGGTGGATACAAGTTTACTAAGGTACTCATGGATGGAGGCAGCAGCATCAACATCCTTTACTATGAGACGTTCCGCCGGATGGGATTGACTGATAAAAATCTTAAACAATCCAACACCGTTTTTCACGGTGTAGTACCTGGTAAGTCAGCATACCCAGTTGGTAAGATTGAACTAGAAGTAGCCTTTGGGGATGAGTATGACTCCAGAGCAGAGAAATTGACCTTTGAGGTGGTTAAGATCAAGAGCCCATATCATGCTCTGTTTGGGCGGCCGGCTTACACCAAGTTCATGGCTCGGCCGTGTTATGTGTATTTGCAGCTCAAGATGCCGGGTCATAAGGGTACCATTATGGTACATGGGAGCCGGAAGATAGCCTTGGAGTGTGAAGAAGGTGATGCTGCCTATGCTGAATCTGTCTGTGCAACAGAAGAGTTAAAGTTTTACAAAGATCATATTGACCCAACGGACATGACGTCATTAAAGAAACCCATAACAGAGCATGAGCCGGTGTTGAAATTCAAATCAGCTGATGACACTAAGATGGTTGATTTTGTGCCTGGTGACTCGTCCAGACAGTTCATCATCAATGCAAACTTGGATCCAAAATAGGAAAGCGCACTCATCGAGTTCATCCGTGAGAACCGGGACATCATTGCATGGAAACCTTCAGACATGCCGGGTGTCCCGAGGGAACTCGCTGAGCACAATCTTAATATTGACCCAAAGTTCAAACCTGTCAGACAGTTTCTCCGACGGTTCAATGAAGCAGGCGCAAGACCATTGGAGAAGGGGTGGCCCGGCTCTTAGCAGCCGGGTTCATTGTGGAGGTCTTTCACCCGGAGTGGTCAGCTAACCCAGTGCTTGTACTCAAAAAGAATGGCACCTGGCGTATGTGTGTAGATTACACCGATCTGAACAAAGCTTGTTTGGCTGATCCTTTTGCTCTCCCTCGTATTGATCAGATCATTGATGCTACTGCGGGTTGCATACGTTTGAGTTTCTTGGATGCTTATTCTGGTTATCATCAGATTAAGATGGCAATCAAAGATCAGGAGAAGACATCTTTTATTACTCACTTTGGAGCTTTCTGCTATGTGTCTATGCCTTTCGGGCTTAAGAGTGCCCAGGCGACTTACCAGCGGTGTGAGCAGAATTGTCTTCACGATCAGATTGGGCGTAATGTTCATGCTTATGTGGATGACATAGTGGTGAAATCCAGGAAAGAGGAAACCTTGATCACAGATCTGAAGGAGACTTTTGATAATCTCCGAGTCTACAAGATGATGCTTAACCCGGCCAAGTGTGTTTTTGGAGTCCCAGCTGGCAAGCTTTTGGGTTTTTTGGTGTCCAACCGAGGTATTGAAACTAACCCGGAGAAAATGAAGGCAATCACATCCCTAGCCAAACTAACATGCATCAATGATGTCCAGCGGCTGGCGGGTCGAGTTGCTGCTTTGAGCCAGTTCATAAGCCGGTTAGGGGAAAAGGCAATGCCTCTGTATCAGATGATGAAGAAAACAGATGCTTTTGTTTGGAGCGATGCTGCGAATGCTGCTTTTGAGGATCTGAAGACACAGCTTGCTGAGCCGCCAGTCCTAGCTGCTCTAATTGAGAAAGAGCCGTTATTGTTATACGTGGCTGCCAACTCACGAGCTGTTAGTGTGGCTATTGTGGTAGAGCGCAAGGAGGCTGGCAAAGAGCATCCAGTTCAACGGCCGGTTTATTACGTCAGTGAAGTGCTAATTGAATCTAAGAAACGATATCCACATTGGCAGAAGCTTGTATATGGGGTGTTCATGGCAAGCCGGAAGCTTAAGCATTACTTTAAGGGACATCCAATCACTGTGGTTAGCTGTGCTCCTTTGGGAGACATTATTCAAAACAGAGAAGCCACTGGGCGAGTCGCCAAGTGGGCAATTGAGCTTGGGTCTCATGGGTTGAAGTATGTTCCACGTACTGCAATCAAATCTCAAGCCCTGGTTGACTTCATCAATGACTGGACAGAGATGCAGATGCCAGAAGAGAAACCAGACAACATGTATTGGACTATTCATTTTGATGGGTCTAGGTAGTTGGAAGGCTCGGGGGCTGGAATTGTGCTAACTTCCCCACGAGGTGACAAATTTTGTTATGTGTTACGGTTGATGTTTCCTTGCACTAACAACGCAGCAGAGTATGAAGCCTTGCTCCATGGTCTTCGAGTGGTGAAAGAGATGAGCTTGAGTCGGGTCAGATGTCTTGGCAACTCAGATCTAGTGGCTCAACAGGTATCTGGCAAGTGGGATTCCAAGGACCCTCTCATGGCAGCTTATCGCCGAGAGGTTGATGCCGTTGCAGGACATTTTAAAGGTTCTCAGGTGGAGCACATTGACCGTTGAAAGAACGAAGCAGCTGATGCTTTAAGCCGGTTGGGGTCTCAGCGTAAGCCGATGCCACCTAACACCTTTTTGGATGTTTTGCATAACCCCTCTGTCAAGTTGCCCACAGAAGAAGATTTAGCTGTTCCTGACCCGGAGGCGCAGTTGGTTGCGGCTCTTCATGTCATCCCAGATTGGACGGTGCCGTTCTTGGCTTACATGACCCCGGGAGAGTTGCCAGCAGATGAGACTCTGGCTCGATAGATAACCCGACGGTCTAAGTCCATGACGATTTCAGACGGAGAGTTATATCATCGCAGTGTTTCCGGACCGTTTCATTGGTGTGTTCCCCTGAAGAAGGTCAAGAAATCCTTCGTGAGATCCATGAAGGCGATTGTGCTCATATCGCCGGGTCAAAATCTTTAGTGGCTAAGGCGTTTAGTCACGGTTTTTACTGGTTGACGGCTCACGCTAATGCAGAAGATCTGGTCAGTAGATGTGATGGAATACCAAAAATTTGCAGGACGAGCGCATGTCCCGGCTCAAGAGCTCCGGATGATTCCAATCACTTGGTCGTTTGCGGTCTGGGGGCTTGACATGGTGGGAACTTTCAAAAGGTCTAAGGATAAAAAGACACATCTCCTGGTGGCAGTTGATAAGTTCACCAAGTGGGTTGAGGCGGAGCCTGTGAGTAAATCTGACGCAGCCACGGCGGTTCAGTTCATGAAAAAAGTGATTTTCTGTTTCGGTTTTCCACACAGTATTATCACTGATAATGGCACTAATCTGTCCTAAGGGGCTATGGAAGAGTTTTGTCAACGAGAACACATCCGGCTTGATGTTTCTTCTATAGCTCATCCTCAATCCAATGGTGAAGCTGAGAGAGCCAATCAGGAAATTTTGAAAGGGCTCAAACCCCGGCTTATGGTTCCTTTACAGCGAATGCTGGGTTGTTGGGTAGGTGAATTACCCTCGGTGTTATGGAGTATCAACACTACTCCCAATAGGTCTACGAGTCACACACCTTTCTTCATGGTTTATGGAGCAGAAGCAGTATTGCCTAGTGACATCCGTCATGACTCGCCCCGTGTGGCGGCTTATGTTGAAGCTAATAATGAACAAGCCAGACATGATGCACTTGACTTGTTGGATGAAGAAAGAGACTTAGCAGCGGCCCGATCAGCAATTTATCAACAGGACCTGTGTCGTTATCACAGCCACCGGGTTAAGTCCAGGACTTTTCAGGAAGGCGACTTGGTGCTCCGGCTCATCCAGGATCTATCAGATGCACACAAGTTATCCCCGCCTTGGGAAGGACCTTTTGTGGTCAGTAAGAACTTAAACAATGGGTCATATTACCTCATTGACGTTCGAGAGCACAAACACTCACGTAAGTCAGAGGAAGAAACCCGCCGGCCGTGGAACATTGCTCAACTTCGGCCATACTACACCTGAGCCACCGGCTCTCATCGTGTACATACGTTCACATTATATATACCATGATAAGCAATAAAGTAAGACCATCAGTCTCTTTTCTTTTCAAAGACTACGTTTTTTCTCATTTTCAAAAGACTATTAAGGAGCTGATCATATTTGAATCAAGTCTAACCTTTTTTTGCTCCGGCTTATGATCGTATCCGAATCGAGCCGCAAATCTCATGGTCACTTGAGGGCTTCCTGTTCAAACATAGGTCGTATTCGAACCAAAGAGAACATAGTTGTCGTAACCCTCTTGATCGGCTCAAGGCCAAAACTCACTTGAGGGCTTCTTGATCGTATCCGAATCATAGCTTAACCCCTTTTGAGTCCAACTTGGATCGTATTCGAATCAGGGTCGTTAAAAACCTCTCAAGGTCATTTGGGGGCTTCCTGTTCAAACATAGGTCGTATCCGAACCAAAGAGAACATAGCTATTGGTACCCTCTTGATCGGCGCAACGCCAAAGCCGCTGGGGGCTATATGGTCGTATTCGAACCTTACCTTAACCCCTTTGGTCCGGTTTACTGATCGTATTCGAATTAGAAACCCCAACCTTTTTGAGTACATGATTAAATTATTTTTATCTATTGTTTGCTTTTTTGTTGTTTCAATGTTACAAACAATTAGCCTGGTCCTCTTCACCGGCTCGACTATTTGACAGCATAGCCGCCCGGGTCATTCACACCGGCGGCTTACGGATCAACAGGTACAGCCTACCAAGGTATAGTAATCATTGAGTATTCAAAAAGCATAAAGGTTGAATTATCAAATTCATCACCCGGGTTATTTAAACCGGTGATCTAAAGATCAAAAGGGACAAGGTATGGTTATTACTTATACGCCCTTACCTGCTGCGTTAACTAAAGAGTTAGTTTTAAGCCCTTATCCTTTATTTATATTTGTTTCTGGTTTTTATTGAGGTAAATATATTGGCTATAAATTAGGTGTTTAAACCCGTTTGGTTTTAAACCGCCAAGCCAGTCTTTTATTTGTATTTACAGGAACAGAGTTCAAGCATTGCAGAGACAAACATTAAACGATGCATACATTGGCATCTGGAAACACAGATTCACATAGAAGTATTTTATGAGCAATGGCATAAGCAAACATGCGGTGTTTTAACAACTAAGTTATTACAAGGCTTTATAAGCCCATGAAGATGCTCATTGTCCCTCCCATGCCGGTTCGCCACCTTCTATTTGTTGGAAGTTGGGTTTTGACCAATCAAAGCCATTCACGACGACAAATTCGGCTTCATCGTCGATCAGGCCGACCGGGTCAATCTCCGGGGCAAATGTATCTTCTCTCACTGGTGGGATTAAATCTGTTACTTTGTATGAGGGAGTGGCCATCTTCTTATTTTCACTATCAAAACCCGACTGGTACTTGTCAACATTGGTGTCATCTCCAAGGCTAGTCGCTTGAGGCCGGACTTCGCGTACACAAGCTATGAAGTCATCTTGATCAAAAGCAGACCCGTCCTCCTTCACGGTGGGATAGCCTCTTGCTACGTCCGCCGGGTCTAGGTCTGGCACCCAAGCCTTGGAGCGGCTTAGGGCAGTCAAAGCTCCGGCTCGTGCGCAGGAGCGTTTTACTTCTTGGAACCTGGCAGGAAGGATGGACAACTTCTTCAGGACGTCGCTGAGCCGGTTGGGTCCTTGATTAGCAGGAGAGATGGCGGCCAGAGCTCGTTGTGCGCCAATATACAATTGTTCAACTAAAGTATATACTGCTTTCAGTTTAATCAACTGGTCTTGGCTCAGATTCTTGCTTCGAGGACCTGCATAAATTTTTACACGCAAAGTCAGTCGGCGGCTTATATTCTGGTTTGACAAAAAACACACAAAAGGTCAAGCCAGGCAAACTTACCAAAGATAGTAGCTACCATCTGAGACACCTGCCCCTTTAACCCGTTCAGCTCGGTTGAAATCTCTTTCAGAGCTGTTTTGGCTGTCTCAGCTCGTTGGGTCAGAAGTGTTTTTTCCTTTTCCCAAGTTTTCTCCTTGGCAGCAAAGCTGGTCTTCAAATTTTCCATTGCAGAGAGGCTTATTTGCGGTTTGGAGTTAGAAGATTTGATTTCTGTCTCCTGATTTGCTAGCCGGGTCTTTGCGTCAGTCAATTGAGAGTTCAATTCAGATAAGGCATTCTGTAGAACATTCAGATGAGTCAAGACTTGGTTTCAAATTCAAATTCAAGATTCAAGTCTCAAACACTTTACAAACAAACCACTTGTAAAGTACTTGACACTTGGGGGCTAATGTATGCCAAATCAAATTTCTACGACTCTACAAACATATTTTAAGTCCCAAGTACCTTACAAAGTAACAGCACTTGGCACTTGGGGGCTAATGTATGCAGTTCAGCAAGTTTATCAAGGTTAAACCGGAGCATTAAGTACTTTGCAGATGGTCTTAACAACAATTTTTAAGTACCGATTCATTTATGATCAAAATGAACCGGTCCTTGGGGACTACATGTGAAGCTTTGTTTTTATCATTGATTCAGAGGTAAAAGTCTCGGCCTATATTTTACAGTCTACAGGTTATTCGGTTTCTTTCATAATATGAAGACTTGGGGGATGAAGGAATACAAGTAAACCGGAAAAAACGTACCTCATACTTCAACTGAAGCTTCTTGACCAGCTCGATCTCAGACTCACGACTAGAGTGTACATGACTGAGATAGCCGGATAAAATGTCACTGTCATTGAGACGGTCATAGTTGGCAACGTCAAAGAGAAGCTTCTGCCTCTCCAATGCCTCTTGCTTTGCTGTACACCGAGCCAGCACCGTTGGGTTCCCCGGCTCAACAAAGCGGCTCCCAGTAATTTGAACATCTTGAGCAGGTGGAGACGGCGGGTTGGTTGATCTTGACGGTCCAGCTGTAGAAGGATTCATAATGGCTTCGTCAAAAGATGGCTCCGGAGGATTTGCTTCATTGTCAATAGGCGGGTCTTCTGGAGCGTCAGTTAATGGAGAAGGCGGCCTAGCCAGGTCAGATGCCAGCACTGGCGGGTCTTCCGCCAGTTTTGCTGCCTTCGCCTTTTTTTTATTTAGCTTAGCCGCTAAGAAAAAATGTTGCAGGATTGTCAGTATAAAGATAAAATTGAACAACCCAAAAGAAAGGAGGAATACTGATTACCCGAGAGCAGTTTCGAAAGCCGGGAATTGGGTTTGCGATGAGTCGCCAGAGGAATGAGACACCTCCTGAAAGAATAAAAAAGATTTCACAGAAATACAAGGAGAAGGATCCATTAAGAAGAGTTAAAGACATAAATAAGTAAACCTCATTCGGACGTTTCCGAGGAGTTTGTTGAAGAACGACAGCCGGTTCATCTTCAAACCCAGCTTCACGGCGGCTTTCATGTTGCTATTTTTTCAAATGAAATTTGGGATCCAAGTGAGCTAAAGGTTTAGAAAACCTTACTTTACGGATCACTCGTCGAACTTTGTGTCTTGGTAAGGGCTCTGAGTCGGAGGAAATAATAGTTACCTCAGGTTCCCCGGCCTGACTGGCACCAGTGTCATCCTGGTAAGGATCAGTGTCAATAAGATTGTTAAAAAATTGGCCAAGGGAATCAAGGGCTACCTCCGAGTCAGATGTCTCATCAAGTTTCATCAAATCTTTAGTAGTGGTCTTCTTTTTCTTCTTCGATCTCCGGGTCATTTTCTTGGCATTCATGGCGGCGATTTTCGCCTTCTTGGCACCTTCATGGTCATATTTCACTTTCCAAAAGTCAGAATTAGCCTATGAAGACAAGAGGAAGGATCAATGCTAAACAATACGGCTGGGCAAAATACAAAGGAAAAGAGATGAGAATATCCTTACTTCTGGTACCGGGTTAAGTTTACAGAAGGGATTTAACCCAACAATACCGCAGTCTTCATATTTCCCATTCACCAAAATGTTTGACATTGAGACAATGTCTTCTTCAGTTAGTTGAACCGGGCTATGACAAAGAGAGTCGTTCGGGCCTCCACCATATTCATACATCAATTTTGACCGACGGCTTAATGGAATAACCCACCATGAGATCCAGCAGCGAGTCAGATCAACTCCGGTTAAACCGTTCCCCAACAAAGCATTGATTCTTTTTATGGATGGAAGCATCCTCTTGCGTTCAGCAGCAGTGAGTTTATCTGGAAGTGTGAACTTTGAGTCAAGACGATTGGGGCGGTAACCCGACAGTGGCTTCTCGTTGGCTGGTGAGATGTCCTGACAGTAAAACCAAGTTTGGTTCCAGTCCTTTGGGTGACTTGGTAAAACTATGAGAGGGAAGACAACACCCTGCCGGCGCTGAATTGAGATTCCTCCAAGCTCTAAGCTAGGGCCGTTGGTCCACTCGTTCTGCTAGTTCAGATAGAAGTATTCTCTAAACAGTTTTACAGTCGGCTCTTGCTGAAGATATAGCTCACAGAGCACTTGGAAATTACAAATATTAGATATGGAATTGGGACCAATGTCCTGAGGATGGAGTTTGAAAAAAGTGAAGGACCTCTCTGAAGAATTTTGAACCGGGCGGTGAGAAGCCACGGTTCATGTGGTCAGTAAAGACAATCACCTCGCCGTCTTTTGGATTGGGTCGTTCTTCTTCCGGGTTAGGAGCACGATAAGACATGATGTTTTTTTAGGGCAGAAACCCAATGAGGAAGAGCTCTTTTAAACGATCCTCAGTTATGGTTGAGGGGACCCAATTACAAATGGTGGGTGTCTTTGACGGCATGATGTGCAAGCAACTGAAAAAGAAAAAAACAACATGCCGGTTCAGTTTACGGTAAGATTAACAGTTAAAGGATGAAGATGTAAAACAAGTAATGGCAGCTTAACTAAGGGCTAATGACATATAAGGAAAAGAAAGCCGGAGCGGTAAGCCGCCATGACTACAAATTCTTTCAGAAAGCGAATCCAGCTAAGTCTTGGCGTAAACAAGTTTTACCAAGCTGTCATTATTATTTTGGATCAAATGGCTGTCCTAAAAAGAAAATATTTTATACCCAAAAATCTAGTACAGATGAGTTCGTCAGCTATAATGAAGCATCTATACAGGAAACAGGGATCTACTGATATCAAAAATGGACACAAAACAACTACCGCGCGAGTTATATTTCCTTTTTGGATCAGAAGAAGTTGCGGAAGAAGAGCTACAAGAAGATCCGTGATGAACAAGCGAAGAACACTGATGAACTCGCAACCCTAATACAGATCTAGATGCATGAGAAAGAAGGAACTTACGAGATGCGGATCTACTGCGAAGAGTTGTCGTGTCTCTCTGGACGAACTCAGGGTGGTGCAGCGGCCGACGTTGAGGGCAACAGTCAGTGCTACGGCGGCGGCGGAGCTCGAGAAGCAGGGAGGCAGCGACAGGAAGAAGACAGAGAGAGAGAGAGAAGAATGAGGAAGGCCGGGGCAAGCCTATTTATAAGGACAAGATGCGAACAGACGGGCGCGAAAATCAAGGGAGAACCAAATAATGGTTATCCAGCTATATAGACGCCTCGATTCTCGGGAAGCATTAAAGATAAAAGGTCTGTTGGAAGATGACGTCATGAAAGTTTTTTGTGTTTTCAAAAGATGACGTCCCGATGGGTTATAGAGTTTTTTCAGACAGAAGAAGATGGATTTCATCTAAGTATTGAAGATTGACAAAGAACAAAGTTCAAAGTCAACCTGGGGCCTAATGTTGGGGATATAGCTACCAGGTATGATCCGCCCAGGAGGGGCCGGGTCAACCCCTATGGCGGGTTACAGAAAGAAGCCTAGTAATATTCAAGGTGATAGTGTATTAATAATTGTAAAAGGCATAAGCCCAAAGGCGGCTTAAGGCCCAACATTGTAAACCGACTTATGTAAAGAAAGGCTTGTAGAGAAAGGCATGTAAAAGAAGTCACCGAGCCGGACACGTTTTATGAGCCAGCTGGGACTCTGTACGCCGCCAGGTGTCAACCCGTGTATATAAGAGGACGACCCGGCGCTGGCTTAGGGCAAGAAACAACCAGATCGAGAACCAAGCCAGCGAGTTGAGTCCCTTGGAGATCGAAACCTCAGCAATACCAAACCCAACTAGACATAGGCTTTTACCTTCATCGTAAGGGGCCGAACTAGTATAAAAACTCTCTCGTGTCCTTTGTCCCGATTAACCCCTTTAAGCTTCCTAGTGCGATGTCCCTACGACTAAGTCCTTGCTCTAGGACATCTGTCGTGTCAACTCCACGACAGGTAGGGTAATTAAAAGAAAGATCAGTAAGCTTCAATGTGTTGGGGCTACTAAATTAGAAAAGGAAGGATCTGATTCCCGACTAAAACGGATGATGACGTCATGGTGATTAATGAAAGGATTATACTTAAATGCCATTAAAAAGGGATTATACTTAAATGAAATCAGTGGGAAATTATGTCCGACAAGGAAAATATGAACACGGCCAAATTGCGATGTATTTTGTATATTCATTTTGTAGAAAGATACTGCGTTGTAGCATGATCTTTATAGTGAATCCGATATTCTGTGCTTGCACAAAATATCAATTTTTCCCGTTGCAACGCACGGGCATATGTGCTAGTAATTCTTAAATATTCTAGAAAAAATCATATAATTTTTTCAGGGCATTTGGACAATTTTTATTTTTGGGGTATTCTTTTATTGCAAGGATAATTCAAAAAACAGACAGAAAATACTAATTTTGCTTTATTTAATCTAAATAACATAAAGTAAAAGGAGGGTACAGAGAGTTGTGCTTTCTAACTTCATCCATCTCATGCTCATCAAAAGGAATCCACTAACAAGGTTGATCAAGTCTTGTTCACAAACTCATTTCGAATAACATGAAACCAGAGAATTTTCGAATAACACTAGGTTCCCTCAATGGGGATATGCACATCCCCAACAATAAGAATATCATATCTCTTCTTGACAGTAGGAAGAGGAAATTCAAAACCTCCAATAGTAACCGTTGGAATTTTTCCAATAGAATTGATACTGTGGACTTGAGGTTGTTTCTTTGGAAAGTCTATCGTTTGATCATTACCATTAACATGAAAGGTGACATTGCCTTTGTTGCAATCAATAACAGCCCCTGCAGTATTCAAAAAGGGTCTACCAAGAATAATAGACATACTATCGTCCTCGGGAATATCAAGAATAACAAACTCCGTTAGAATGCAACAACAACAAGCACATCCTCGCAAATACCGACAGGTATAGCAGTTGATTTATCATCCATTTGCAAAGATATTTTAGTAGGTGTCAACATATTCAAATCAAGTCTCCGATATAAAGAGAGAGGCATAACACTAACACCGGCTCCAAGATCACGTAAAGCAGTTTTAACATAGTTTTTTTAATGGAGCATGATATAGTTGGTACTCCGGGATCTCCTAGTTTCTTTGGTATTCCATCCTTAAAGTATAATTAGCAAGCATGGTGGAAATTTCAGCTTCCGGTATCTTTCTTTATTTGTAACAATATATTTCATATACTTAGCATAAGGATTCATTTTAAGCATATCAGTCAAACACATACGCAAAAAGATAGGTCTAATCATTTCAGCAAAGCGCTCAAAATCATCATCATCCTTTTTCTTGGATGGTTTAGGAGGAAAAGGCATGGGTTTCTGAACCCATGGTTCTCTTTCTTTACCATGCTTCCTAGCAACGAAGTCTCTCTTATCATAATGTTGATTCTTTGATTGTGGGTTATCAAGATCAACCGTAGGTTCAATCTCTACATCATTGTTATTGCTAGGTTGGGCATCAACATGAACATCAGCATTAACATTATCACTAGGTTCATGTTCATTACCATATTGTGTTTCAGCATCAGAAATAGAAATATCATTGGGATTCTCAGGTGTGTCAGCAATAGGTTCACTAGAAGCATGCAAAGTCCTATCATTTTTCTTTTTCTTCTTCTTAGAAGAACTAGGTGCATCAACATTAGTTCTCTGAGAATCTTGCTCAATTCTCTTAGGGTGGCCCTCAGGATACAAAGGTTCCTAAGTCATTTTACCCCCTCTAGTCACAACTCTATCAGCATTATCATTTTTCTTATTATTTAATTCATTGAGAAAATCATTCTGAGCTTTAAGTACTTGTTCTACTTGAGTGGTAACCATAGAAGCATGTTTACTAATAAGTTTAAGTTCACCTTTAACTCTAGACATATAATCACTCAAGTCTTCAATCATATAAGCATTACGTTTCAATTGTCTACTAACATAAGCATTGAAGTCTTCTTGTTTAACTATAAAATTACCAAACTCATCCAAGCATTGGCTAGTAAATTTAGTAGATGGGATTTCACCCTTATCAAATATATAGAGAGAATTTACCTTTACTACATGTGTCGGGTTATCAAGACCATGTATTTCTTCAATAGGTGGTAAATTCTTAACATCTTCAGCTTTAATACCTTTTTCTTTCATAGATTTTCTTGGCCTCTTGCATATCTTCAGCACTGAGAAATAGAATACCCCTTTTCTTCAAAGTTGTCTTAGGAGTTGGTTCCAGAAATGTCCAATCATTTTCATTACTCAACATATTATTCAATAGCAATTCAGCTTGATCAACAGTTCTTTCCTTGAAAACACAACCAGCACAACTATCCAGGTGGTCTTTGGAAGCATCGGTTAGTCCATTATAAAAGATATCAAGTATTTCATTTTTTTAGAGGATGATCAGGCAAAGCATTAAGTAATCGGAGAAGCCTCCCCCAAGCTTGTGGGAGACTCTCTTCTTCAATTTGCACAAAATTATATATTTCCCTTAAGGCAGCTTGTTTCTTATGAGCGGGGAAATATTTAGCAGAGAAGTAATAAATCATATCTTGGGGGCTACGCACACAACTAGTATCAAGAGAATTAAACCATGTTTTAGCATCACCCTTTAATGAGAACGGAAATAACTTAAGGATAAAGTAATAGCGAGTTTTCTCATCATTAGTGAACATGGTGGCTATATCATTTAATTTAGTAAGATGTGCCACGACAGTTTCAGATTCATAGCCATAAAAAGGATCAGATTCAACCAAAGTAATTAATTCAGGATCAACGGAGAAATCATAATCCTTATCAGAAATACAGATAAGTGAAGTAGCAAAAGCAGGGTCATGTT
Organism: Triticum urartu; assembly: GCF_003073215.2. NCBI lineage: Eukaryota > Viridiplantae > Streptophyta > Magnoliopsida > Poales > Poaceae > Triticum > Triticum urartu. Next base: position 375,288,056 of record NC_053028.1, on the reverse strand, counting down.
TCATTCTAGCAATCAAGGATTTTTCTTTCAGCTTAGCTAACAATTTCTTAAGATCATATATATCATTGCAAGCTAAAAGGTATCTAGCAATTTCTTCATCCATAACATAACCCTCTGGCACCACAGGCAATTCATATCTAGGGGGAGAATCTTCATCATCACTTTCATCAATATTATCAGTTTCAATAATTTCATTCTCTCTAAGCCTAGGAATTTGTTCATCAAGAAATTCACCTAGTGGCACAGTATTGTCGAGCATAGAAGTAGTTTCATCATAAGCATCATGCAAAGCAGAAGTGGCATCATCAATAAAATGTGACATATCACAATGAATAGCAAGAGCAGGTGTCGCAAGTTTACTCATAATAGAAGGTGAATCAAGTGTAGAGCCAGATGGCAGTTCCTTACCTCCCCTCGTAGTTGAGGGATAAATCTTGGTTCCTTCATCTTTAAAGTTCTTCATAGTGATCAACAGATATAAATCCCAAGTGACTCAAAGAATAGAGCTATGCTCCCTGGCAACGGCACCAGAAAATAGTCTTGATAACCCACAAGTATAGGGGATTGCAACAGTTTTCGAGGGTAGAGTATTCAACCCAAATTTATTGATTCGACATAAGGGGAGCCAAAGAATATTGTCAAGTATAAACAATTGAGTTGTCAATTCAACCGCACTTGAAAGACTTAATATTTGCAGCAAAGTATTTAGTATCAAAGTAATATGGAAGTAACGGTAATGGTGGAAAAAGTAGCATCAATAGTTTTGTAGTGATTGTAACAGTGGCAACAAAAAAGTAACTAAAAATAACAATATGTGAAAATCTCGTAGGAAATGGATCAGTGATGGATAATTATGTCGGATGCGATTCTTCATGCAACAGTTATAACATAGGGTGAAACAGAACTAGCTCCAGTTCATCAATGTAATGTAGGCATGTATTCCAAATATAGTCATACGTGCTTATGGAAAAGAACTTGCATGCCATCTTTTGTCTTACCCTCCCGTGGCAGCGGGGTCCTATTTGAAAGTAAGGGTTATTAAGGCCTCCTTTTAATAGAGTACCGGACCAAAGCATTAATACTTAGTGAATACATGAACTCCTCAAACTACGGTCATCACTGGGAGTGGTCTTGATTATTGTCACTTCGGGGTTACCAGATCATAACACATAGTAGATGACTATTGACTTGCAAAATAGGATCAAGAACTCACATATATTCACGGAAACATAATAGGTTCAGATCTGAAATCATGGCACTCGGGCCCTAGGGACAAGCATTAAGCATAGCAAAGTCATAGCAACATCAATCTCAGAACATAATGGATACTAGGGATCAAACCCTAACAAAACTAACTCGATTACATGATAAATCTCATCCAACCCATCACCGTCCAGCAAGCCTATGATGGAATTACTCACACACGACAGTGAGCATCATGAAATTGGTGATGGAGGAAGGTTGACGACGATGGCGATGGATTCCCCTCTTCGGAGCCCCGAACGGACTCCGGATCAGCCCTCCTGAGAGAGATTAGGGCTTGGCGGCGGCTCCGTATCGTAAAACGAGATGAATCCTTCTCTCTGATTTTGTTTCACCACGAACGTGAATATATAGAGTTGCAGTTGAGGTCGGTGGAGCCTCAGGGGGCCCACGAGACAGGGGGCGTGCCCAGGGGGGTGGGCGCGCCCTCCACCCTCGTGGATAGGGTGTGGGCCCCTTGGTGTTGGTTCTTTCGCCAGTATTTTTTATATATTCCAAAAATATTCTCCATGAAGTTTCAGGTCATTCCAAGGACTTTTATTTCTGCAAAAAAATAACACCATGGTAATTCTGCTGAAAACAACGTCAGTCCGGGTTAGTTCCATTCAAATCATGCAAGTTAGAATCCAAAACAAGGTCAAAAGTGTTTGGAAAAGTAGATACGATGGAGACGTATCAACGTATGACCTGCGACAGGATTTGAAAAACAAAGCGGGCCAAACCAAATCGATCTACGGATCTTGGGGGTGTGCTCCGACGCGCAAGGACGACTATCTAGCCGGGCACGACAGCCATACCCACGCCCGGGCCGAAAACCACAGACGGACTCCATCCGAGCTACGTCGCGACGTGGCCCGCTATAGAGGCGCCGCACACCCCCTCTGCTTCACTGACGAAGTAATGGAACATGAATTCCTAGAAGGGTTTAAACCCGTGAACATCGAATCATATGATTGAGGACTTTCTCTTCCATATTCATATGGCCCGTAGTGATGATCTTCACGCCATCAAATACCTCCCGCTAAAGCTAAAGGGACCAACTCGGCATTGGTTAAACAGCCTGCTAGAAAACTCCATTGGCAGCTGGGAGACCTGGAAGACGCCTTCCGCGACAACTTCCAGGGTACATACGTCCGACCTCTGGAAGCCGATGACTTAAGTCACATAGTCCAACAACCCAGAGAGTCAGCCAGGAAATTTTGGACTAGGTTCCTAATTAAAAAGAACCAGATTGTCGACTGTCCAGATGCCGAAGCCCTAGCAGCCCTCAGGACACTTATGACCCGCTTTTGCGCGGGCGAAGATAGTTGGCTAGCCCGTAGTAGCAACAATGCAAGCGAACCTGGCACTTATGAAGTCAGAAATAGCAACAGCAAGCCCCGAGGCAACAGGCACAAGCGTCGGAACAACAGTGATAATACCGATGACATGACGGTTAACGCCGGATTTAGCGGCTCCAAGCCCGGTCAGTGGAAGAAGCCATTTAAAAGAAACAATTCGGGCTGATCCAGCTTGGACCGAATCCTCGATCGACCATGTCAGATCGACGACACCCCCGATAAACTTGCCAATCATACCAACAGAAGCTGTTGGGTCTTTAAACAGGCTGGTAAGTTACATACAGAGGACAAAGAGAAGGGGTCGCCAAATGAGGACGATGACGAGGAGCCCCGTCCACCGAACACAGGGGGGATAGAAGAAATCCCCCCCCCAAGTCAAAACAGGGAACAAGATATACGTTACTCACATCCCCAAGAGGGAGCGCAAACACGCACTCAGGGACGTCTATGCAATAGAGCCAGTCACCCCAAAATTCAATCATGGTCATCTTGCCCGATCACTTTCGATCGTAGGGACCATCCGACCAGTATTCGTCACGGCGGCTCAGCGGCACTGGTCTTCGACCCAATCATTGATGGATTCCACCTCACGCGGGTCCTCCTGGATGGTGGCAGCAGCCTCAACCTGCTCTATCAAGACAAAGTCCGCAAGATGGGCATCGATCCTTCAAGGATCAAGCCCACCAAAACTACCTTCAAAGGAGTAATACCTGGTGTAGAGGCTCGCTGCACGGGCTCAATCACATTGGAAGTCGTCTTCGGATTGCTGGACAACTTCTGAAGCGAAGACTTGATCTTTGACATCGTCCCCTTCTGCAGTGGCTATCACGCACTGCTTGGACGAACCACATTCGCTCACTTCAATGCGGTGCTACATTATTCCTATCTCAAGCTTAAGATGCCCGGGCCACATGGTGTCATAACTGTCAACGGAAACATGGAACACTCCCTCCGTACCGAGGAGCACACCGCGGCCCTGGCAGCGGAAGTACAGGGCGGCCTTATCAAGAAGAACATCAATTGGACGGCCAAGCCTCCGGACACTATCAAACGAGTCCGGATTACTCCGCAGCATGACAGTCCGGCTCGTCAGGAGTCGGACTAGCAATTCGGCCTCCATCTCAGTCCCGACCGCACTGCGGCGTACGTACCGTGCATACATAATTACGCGCTAAAAATACCATGGGAAAAGACAGAGGAATAACTCGATCATGGTCCACAATACGGCTCGACCGTATCCGGGCACTCATACTTTCCCTTTTTTCTTTTCATTCTTTTTTCAGGTTTCTTTCCACTGGCCCCTTACGACGGCCTCGTCACTTATCCTTTCGAAGAATCAACACACCAAGGAGGCAAGCAGCATAGACGTGTGGCAGAAACATCTAAATGACCTTTTTGACGATCACTTTGACTGTTTGAAGGTTCCGCACGCAGCTTCGCCTAGGCCTCGGCATGTTAAATAGCCCAGTTGCTTATTGCATTATTTGTACAAATACGCTTTGACGTATTAATAAGATTACAATGGAAACAGTTTGCGGCCCAACATATGTGGCATTTGCTTACTCCTTTATTATACTTAAACTATTTTTATCAATTTCACCCGTACACTTTGGTACGACTTAACCCGCTAGGGGCTCCTTTGAGCTCCATATGTTGGCAACAAGTCCGAACACCTTTTACAGTACAATTCGACACCCTGAATATTGCATTATATGCATCGGCTCCGAATCATTTCTTTGGTCAATAGTTGGGTTGCCCGGCTCCTGTGCTTGCTACCTTACGTTCCGTTTTATCGGCTAGGGTAGTAATGGGAGAACTACTGTGATTGTGTTTCTGTTTCACCTAGATAAACACCTCAATAAAGAAAGCCAAAAACTGACTGTCATGATGCGGCGAGAGCTGGTCAGCTATTCGGTGGCTAAAATCTCTTGCGACTTATTCTGCATTACGCGAAGGATTGACTTCCACCCAATCAGGTGTTTACAGCCCCTAGTCCGGAAAAACAAACAAGGGGCTGCGCCTATACTCCCATTTTATCAAACTCCTATGGCTAAGTGAGGGTGATAAAGCCACAGAGTCCGATTGCCTGGTTCGATGCACTAAACACCTCCTTCAAGGACCAACCGCTTGGGTCAAGTGTGTTTATGTTCCAATCCGAACACCCCCGTACTATCTACATGGGGGCTGAAGCCGACGACTCGCCAACTCTCAGATTTAAATAAACGGCCGCACAGGAAGAAATATTTTCAAAAAACAATAAGAAATATATTACATATAGGCTTTGTTGCATAAACACAAATACATTCATTCAAAGATAATGTCCTTCGCACACTGGCCCGCTACAATGCTGGAACTTTCCAGTATGTCATCGAAATAGTGCTCGGGCATGTGGTGCTCCTTGCCCTCAGGCAGCCCCTCAGTCGCAAGCTTGACGACGTTCATCTTCGCCCACTGCACCTTGATGCGGGCGAAAGCCATCCGCGCACCTTCGATGCAGACCGATCGCTTTATGACATCAAGCCGAGGACATGCATCGAACAACCGCTTCACGAGCCCGAAATGGCTGCTGGGTACGGCTTCGGCAGGCCGTAGACGGATTACTAAATCCCTCATGTCCAATCCGGCCACCCTATGCAGTTCGGAAAGCTATTTCAGCTGATCGCTGAGGGCCACCTGATGCTCTGGCGCAAGGTATTGCGACCATAATAGTTTCTCCAATGAGCTCGCCTCCTTGACTCGAAAAAACTCCGCAGCATTAGCCACACTTCCAGGCCGATCCGCAAACGCTCCTGGAGAACTCCAAATCCGGGTCAGTAAGAGGTACCTTTTCTGCACAAATTTGCTCTGCATAATAAAGGTCTTACCCGCCGCAATTTTCTTGGCCTCCTGGACCTCCCGGAAGGCGCCCTGGGCTTTTACCTAGGCCTCTTGCGTGCTTTGGCGGGCCTTAGCAAGTTGAGACTCTTGGCCCGCAACCTTTCACTCCAAGGACTCGCACTTCTTTACGGCGTCCTTGAGCTCCTGCTGAACCTCCCAGACCCTTGAATCATGTTTTTTGCGGGCGGATTGTTCCCTCTCCGCCCTCTTCTAGGCCTCGCTCAGAGCCTTTTGGAGGGACTCCACCTTGGCCGCAGCTCCTATGAAGCATCATATTAACGTGATCAACGCAAAAAATTCTCCTCATTTTAATGATCCAAATAGGACATTGCATACCTTGCTTGTCCTCAAGCTGTTTCTTGACGCGGCCGAGCTCTTCATCGGCCTGCTCCGGCCTCTTCTTCAATTGGACCACTCCGGCAGAATGGGAGGTCACAGCCAGCATCGACGCCTGCTTATTCATATATACATATATGATTAGTCTCCTGCAAAAATTATTCAATCCTCTGTCCGGAATTTCTTTCTGAACACCGAACAGAGTCTCAGGGGCTACTGCCTGTACTACGGCGTTATTTTTGCATGATTGCATCACGTACCTCAAATCCTATTAGGAGGATGTCACAGGCTTCGGTCAGTCCGCTCTTAGCGGACTGAACCCTCTCAACCACCGTACCCATAAGATACGGTGTTCCTCTACAATGGAAGCACCTTGGAGCGCTTCAAGTAGAGTATCCGGTGCCTTTGGATGGACAGAGGTCACCGGTGGAATAGGTGCAGCTCCTCCTTTCGAAGGAGGCTGCTTACCTGATTCCGGAGCCATACAGGCCTCCGGAATAGTAATCGGCTGGGGGCTGAATTGGGTATGGCCCCTGTCGCCACTCTCTAGGGGGGGTCTGCTCCCCCATGTGTTTGGCGCCCGAGGTTTCACCCTCTGGCACCACCTCGCCGGCCTCATGTACCTCTCCCTGTCATGGGAGGGTCCTTCAGGACAACACTTCAGCGTCATCCGTAGTCTTCGGGGAGAAGGCCGGCGGAAGCAACCCACTGTCCATCTCCTTTGGATCCAACGAATTCCCCGAAGATGAGGATCACTGGAGGTGAGTGAGAGCCGGACTGCAGTGCATGATTCAACATATTAAAACCATGAAGCAAAAAGCTGGATATATATGTGTGTAAGTGCCTTTGAGTACTTACGACCCGGCCAGGGGCTTCTTCCTAGGACGCCACTTAGGGCTGCTATCGGTGTCCGATTCGGCATCGTCCGCAGGGGAGACCCTCCCTTTCTTGGACGCCTCTGCCACCAAATCCGTGGAGGCCGCCCTTTTCTTCCTTCCCCCCTCGGGGGGGGGGGGGGGGGGATTGCTTTCCTCCTCATCATTCTCGGCAGAGGAGGAGTGGGTTTCGGCGTCTTCGGATATTGTGTCCGAAGTGCCTCTACGGCGGAGGCCGCTTCTTGTTTCCTGGCCCTTCTTCTTGGCCTTCTTCTCCGGCGCGTGGTAAGTCGCCGGAACCAGCATCTTTGTCAGGAGCGAGATGGCTGGGTTTTCAGGCAACTAAGCCGAACACTGGATCCGCTCCGCCTTCTTTATCCAGCTCTGAAAAGACAAATGGAGAAACTTAGACATCTTCCGTGAATGCGCAGGAAGAGATACACCTTGAAGTATGAAGAACTCACCGGACTGGCTAGATGGGTCAGGTCGTATCCACGGTCCTCGGACGTCTGCGGCCACATCTAATTGGCCTTGAAAAGCAGCTTCCAGATATCTTCGTGCGTGGAGCCGAAGAACTGTCGCAAGGTCTGGTGCTTGGCCGGATCAAACTCCCACAGATGGCAAGTCCACCTGGAGCACATTGACGAGCTTGATGTTCTTGTCCACCATGCTCTTAACGCGCGCCTGCAGCGCTGATATCTCGTCTGATGACGACCAGTCCAGCCCCCTTTTTTAGCCAGGAAGTAAGCCGCATCGGGGTCCCAGACTTGAGTTCGGGAGCCGCGGCCCAGGTGGTGTCGCGGAGCTTAGTGACACAGAACCATTGCTTCTGCCACCCCTTGACGGTTTCCACAAAGGTGCCAGCGGGCCATGTGACATTGCATAGTGTGCTCACCATGGCACCTCCGCACTCTGCATGCTAACCATCCACCACTTTTGGCTTCACATTGAAGATCTTCAGCCATAATCCGAAGTGGGGTGGGATGCGGAGGAAGGCCTTGCACACGACAAAGAGTTCGGCGCTAGATCGTGGAAATCTAGCCCGTAGTAGAACATGAGTCCACAGACGAAGGGGTGGAGGGGAAATCCTAACCCGTGGATGAAGTGGGGGATGAATACCACCCCCTCCTTGGGCTCCAGGGTGGGGACGATCTACCCCTTGGCCGGAAGCCGGTGGGCGATTCCTTGGGCCAAGGACCCCGCTTCCTGGAGCTCTGTGATGTTCCCCTCCGCGACGAAGGAGGCCATCCACTTGCCTTGCGTTCCGAATCTGGACATGGTTAGAGTGCTTTTTGGAGGTGGAAAGGATGGAAGCTTGGGCGCTGGAGCTCAAGAACAGATGGGCAGAGAGGAAGAGGGCGGGGTGAAAGAATGGATCTTTATCCTCTTATAAAGGCAGCGAATATCAAGCGCCTCCCCACTCGCCTTAAAACTCGCCTATTCCCCAAGGGTCGTGCGGACGGTGCGGTTGGATTACCCACGCCCGTATTGATGAGAATCCCGCGGTAAGGGGACACAATCTCTGCTTCGATAAGACGTGCCAATAAAAACCACACCTCGAAATATGGAGCGGGAGGCTAAAAATGGTTCAAAATAATGACCGGGCATGAACGTAACGTCTCACTACCAAAAGTTGTCAGTAGATGGGACTTGTGAAATATTATACTCTTTGAGGCTATGTGGGGTGCCTGTCTTGTAGAGCTGGACATATCCTCTGTTCAGGGACTACTTTGAAGTATTTGGAGGAGGAACCCGCCTTGCAATGCCTAAGACAATCTGCACGCTGGACACCTCATCATTGAAGCCTAGTTCAGGGGCTACTGAGGGAGTCCTGGATTAAGGGTCGGGCGTCCGGACTATATGACATGGGCCAGACTAATAGGCCTTGAAGATGCAAGATAGAAGACTTCCTCCCGTGTCCGTATGGGACTCTCCTTGGCGTGGAAGGCAAGCTTAGCATGCGGATATGGATATTCCTTTCTCTGTACAACCCTAGCCCCCTCCGTTGTCTATATAAACTGGAGGGTTTTAGTCCGTAGGGGCAATCATAATCATACAGGCTAAACAATTAGGGTTAAGCCATACGATCTCGTGGTAGATCAACTCTTGTAAACCCTATACCCATCAAAGTCAATCAAGCAGGAGTAGGGTATTACCTCCATTGAGAGTGCCCGAACCTGGGTAAAACATCGTGTCCCATGTCTCCTGTTACCATCAATCCTTAGACGCACAGTTCAGGACCCCCTACCCGAGATCTGCTGGTTTTGACATGGGCAATGTCCTTCCGCGAGCCAGCCAACATTTTAGAACACAAAAATGACCAAAATATAATTAATTACGCATGGTCTTGACTTGTTGTGCTCGCACTGGTAGTAGGAACTAGAGGTTTTTCTTCATTTATAACTCTCCTCAAATTTTTTTGGCTTTGAAGTGAATCATGGTTGTGCACATTAACTATGAATGTGCAGATACCTGTGAACATGAGTTTGATGTGGAAGTTGAATTTGGAATGTCGGGCTTGCGCATGAACTATAGCATGCCCAATGCTTCGTCTGTTATTGTTTGGAAAGTAATTGTTGTTATTACATGACCCGAAAAAAATTATTTTGTGCCACATCAGTGGATGCACGGACATCACAACAGGCATGCTGACTGGATAAACATTTGAACCTAGCTATTATGAAGGAAAATTTGTATTGACAACAGTTTTAGATAGCAGGAGACGCCTAGCCTGCTCTGCCTCTGCTAGCTTTATTTCTGGCTTCTTCCATCTCTTCTTTGGCTTGGGTGAAGAGAGCATCTGATTGCTCTTTTTGCTTCTTTAGGAACTCAGCTACATTCTTAAGGGCTGCTGCACGCTTTCTTTCAGCCTTTACTAGAGCCACGAGGACACGAACAACTGACGACTCCACCTGGCTTGTGTGTAATCCAGCATCATCTGGGAATTTGCACCTTGTGTCTAATCTAGCATCATTAGGGAACTAAGCACCTTGTGTGTAATCCAGCCTCATTTTGGAAAGATG